>NW_023270415.1:26244749-26347807 GCF_011800145.1 Mirounga leonina | reverse complement strand
TCTTTCTTTCTTTCTTTCTTTCTTTCTTTCTTTCTTTCTTTCTTTCTTTCTTTCTTTCTTTCTTTCCTTCTTTCACATGAAGCATAGTTACTTAAAAATCAAGGGTCACATAGGAAATGTATTCAATAATCTCCTGAAAATTATTTTGTTAAAAAATCACTTTCTAAACAAAGAGTAGGATGAGAAATCTAAAATGCCATTGTATTTTTTTCCAATTCTACAATGGATAGTATGAAAATTACATACATACAAATTTTCTCAAGAGCTTAATGTGAAATATTCTAAATATTTAAAGTTGTTTATAAAACTCTCTCTTCTATGTCAGTTGAACATATGATAAGAGAGCCAGCAGTTTTGCTTTCTAAAAGGACTTCTTTATGTACATTCATATATTCCCTGACTAAGGCTTTTAGTATTTCACTACTGAGAAGCATATGATGTTTTTAAATGATTCCCTAACTCATTTTCTCCAATCTAGGTATCCAGAAATGAGCCAGTTTCACAGGATGATTAACTGCGCTAGCCTAGTCCCAATATATGTCTAAAATAATAACTGCAGAAGTAGTAAAATATTTATTTCCTTTCATGTTATCTCATTTTCAGTAATGCTTATTTGAAAAAATGTTTATTCCCTATGTATGAATATCTGTTTTCTCTCTGGAATTGCCTACACCATTGTCAAAAACCATGAGGGAGAGTAAATTAGTTGGTTGTTGTGTTTTCTTTTTCCTCTTCTTTCTTTCTCTTACCAACACTGCTTATTTAAGAAGATTTTTCAGGGGCGCCTGGGTGGCTCAGTCGTTAAGCGTCTGCCTTCGGCTCAGGTCATGATCCCAGGGTCCTGGGATCGAGTCCCACATCGGGCTCCCTGCTCAGTGGGAAGCCTGCTTCTCCCTCTCCCACTCCCCCTGCTTGTGTTCCCTCTCTCACTGTGTCTCTCTCTGTCAAATAAATAAATAAAATCTTTAAAAAAAAAAAAAGAAGATTTTTCAAATAGGAGAAGCATAATGATTATTGGACAAAGGAAAATAAGACTCTCACTTGTCCAATTACCACAACATGAATGTGCCAAACATCTGGGCTTTATATTGCCTCTTTGAAACAGCTGTTACCTTTCCGTTCTCTTATGTCTGTCATTCTTATGAAGTTTCCCGGGAAGGCCTTAGTGATTCTTTCTCCATCCTTTCATTTAGATGTGTTTTAGCTATAGAGTACTATAGAGAGTTACTTTCAGAATCTTCTTTATTGAAAAGTAAAAAACAAAAACAAAACAAAACAAAACAAAAAAAAAACCAAACAAACAAAATCAAAGTAGAATTCTGAATTCATGGTGTTCTTCACCCGAATGAAAATGAAAAAAGAGATTATTACTAAAATAAGGTTGAGACAAAGCCTTGCTTAAAGTCACTTTAGAGATAATCAGTTTTCTCTAAGACAGTACATTTATAGTCAATGTATATATATGAATGTCCTAACCCCAAAGAAAAGTCCTGTCCTAACAATTCCCAGAATCAAAAACAAAGCTCATTTCTTTTCAATCACAATGCAATTATAACCTTATAGGAAATATTATTGAGGTAATTCCTATATACCAAAACAGAAATTTGGTTTGAATAATCTGCTAAGTGACAAAGTTGTCTATTCGGTTCTTTTTTTCAGTGGAAATGTTTACTTGGATTACTCTTTGGACTGTTAGGCATAAAATTCAAACAGTGTATTTGAACTAAACATTTAGTCCTCTTTAGCATGTAGTCTAAACAATTTTCTTGTGAAAATGATTGCTCGGCTAACCCACTGATGGGAGACACTGAAGAAAATGGCATTTTCTGTCATTGCCTAAGTTTTGTTTTTGAGAAATAGAGTAGAAATTCCTATTGTTTTTGAAACAGCATAAGTAGATTGTTTTTCAAAATAGCATAAAACACTTATATCTTAGCTTTGGTAGATTTCATCTACTTTATGCTGTGTTAAACAAATTATTCTTTCCATGTTTTAAAGGAGAGTCCCGGATATACAATATAAAACACAAGTTGCACACACCAGGCTGATCCACAGCGGTCCCATTTACCCTGAGAGGTTAACTAGAGATGGCATGGGTTTTAGGAGGTAACAGGAGTCCCCCTATTTTGAATTATATAATTGAATTTGTAAAAGATTTGGAGAGGGGCCAAAGAGACAAGATTCTTTTACCACTGTACCTTTAGTGAGTATAAATGGTAAAATTTAAATTTATATTAAATTAAGTGAAAAATGCATTTATCTTAATGCAATAGGCTATTAAGGCAAAATATTTTTTTCCGACTAAGTTTGGAATCATGAAATCCAGAGAGATTGATGCTCATATTTATAAAATAAAGAAAAAATAGATTATTTACATGAAGGAATATTTTACTGAGAGAATTTCAAAGTGTTTTAAGGAGTGGGCTAGAAAATGACTGCTTCTTTTAGATTTGGGCATGCATATATTTAAGATTGTCCCTAGAAATTTGCTATGGATAATATTTTCTTGCTGTTGATATTAGTAAGAACTAACTATTGTGGAACAAGTTTGGCAGAAGCCATGGTCTGTTTGAGAGACTTTAGCAGAGTGGTAACTACTTAATCCTTAAGAATGTAGATAGAATTTACCCCTAACTAAAGCTAAGTACCAGGATGAGAGTGTGTTTGGTAAGTAACAGGAGGGAAAATTATAAAGAATTTTGAAGAGAGGATTTTAAGGACTTGAAGTCATCAGGTATTTCCATGGATATATCATGAAAAAAAAAAAAGAAAGAAAGAAAGAAAGAAAGAAAGAAAGAAAGAAAGAAAGAAAGAAGAAAGAAAAGAAAAGAAAAGAAAAGAAAAGAAAAGAAAAGAAAAGAAAAGAAAAGAAAAGAAAAGAAAAAAAGAGAAGAAGAAGCAGCAAAAGGTGTAATTTGTTTAGGGGAGTGGTTGGTATTTCCGAATTCCTGAAACCAAGAATAGCAGGTGGCTCCTTTATGCGCTCATGGGTGCCAGAGTGCCATCTAGTGGCAGCCAAGGTGAACTAAAGGCACCTGACCCTCATGATGTAAAGAACTCAAAAATAGGGACCAACGTGTGAACAAGCCTTTTTTTACTCTGTTGACGTACTTCACTTAATTTCTTTGTTCATAATTTAATAAGGTTAAAATATGAATATAAGTTAAATGAATGTAAAAGATTCCACGATTTAATTGATTCCATTGTCACGAAATTCAGATTTTTTTTTTTTTTTTTGGATTTCTCAATATCCTTTTTTTTAGAAAGAGAGAGAGTGTGGGTGTGCATGTGCACACGTAGGAGTGGGGAGAGGGAGAGGGAGAGAAAGAATCTTAAGCAGGCTCCATGCCCATTGTGGAGCAGGTGGGGGGCTCAATCCATGACCATGAGATCAAGACCTGAGCCACCCAGGCATCTCTCAATATCCTTATTTTTAAATCACCTTTGTACAAATGTCAAATATAATGATGCTCTTATACATTTACTATTTTGTGTTTCTCTTCAACTGATTCACAATACTCACAAGCATTCCATATATCACCTCATCTCCTCTCCATTTCACAATCTTTTCTAAGTTCATGTGCATTGGGCAAAACATTATAATAAATAGTTTTTTTTTAAGATTTTATTTATTTATTTGACAGAGAGAGCAAGAGAGCACAAGTAGAGGGAGCAGTAGAGGGAGAGGGAGAGGCAGGTTCCCCGCCAAGCAGGGAGCCCGATGGGGGACTCGATCCCAGGACTCTGGGATCATGACCTGAGCCAAAGGCAGATGCTTAACCATCTGAGCCACCCAGGCCCCCCACAATAAATAGTTTTTGAAAGTATCTCCCCTTCTAACAAAGCCAGAATAATAATTACAATACATGGAAATATTTGATACTTACAACTTTTTATTCTACAACTGCATAGAAATGAGGATCTGTTTAAAATATATTAGCCATGGGTCCCTAAAATAAATTAAAAAAATAGTTAACTTTGAGGACAATTCCAGACTGATTTCTTGTTCTTTACAATAGTTTTTGAGTAATATTAATATTATAAGTCTCAAAATGACTCCAAATAGAGACTTAGGGACCAGTGTATCCAATTTGTTGTTATTGTAGGAAGAACACTGATCTGTAGCCAGGAGACTCATTCAGGCTTGGTTAGCTTCTGACCTTATGACGACAGTCACCCCATTTTTCCTTTCCCCCTTTATTTCATCTCAAAATGAGATAATGCTTCTCAACAGAACCACTTGGGGATCCCTGCCCAGAATCTACTATGTCTGAGAAGGCAGTGTTTGGCATTGCAAAAATGCATTGCACCTTTTGACTGAGATTTCCGTAAGGATTTTTGAAATCAACTTTACTGAGGTATAATTTACATACAATAATATTAACCCATTTAAAATGTACTTATTGAGGTCATGAAAACACACACCCATGTAACCACTGTCACAATCAACATATAAAATATTTCCTCACTCAAAATTTCCTTCATGACCCCCGTAATCAGCCCTTCCCCCACCCTCAGACTTCACTGAATTGTGATTCATGTATTCTCTGTTCCTGCTCCCTACATATCCTTTACTTATCTTCCTTGAATACTTGAATTTGATTATTAAATTATATGTTCTCTTAGGTGATTTCCAACTCAAAAGTGCTTTGATTTAATCATGTTTACGTAATGAATTTGATCATTGCATGCACTACCAGTTTCTTTCTACTTCATGTCCATAAGCCTTAGCCATAATCCAGATCAGTAATCTTAATTAGGCATACCGTTAGTCACACACACACACACACACACACACACATGCACGCAAGATGAAAGGAGACTGAGAATAAAAGATACTTTAGAATATATCAACTAGTAAGCCTTAAACTTACCCAGTGCTGTATGTCAATTACATTTCAGTAACACTGGGAGGGAAAAAAAAAAGAAAGACATCAGCTAAATGCTGCAAGTGGATGTTGGGTACTTATTTGAACCAACCAATAATAAGGAACCACATGTTTGAGTTAGTCAAGGAAATATGATTATAGAATGGATATTAAGGAATTATTGTGAATTTAGTTCAATATGTAAAGCCACCATAATTATGTAAAAAAATAGTCTTAAAACTATTATTGGGGTTAATATTTAATAAAAGAAAACTATTAAAAAGAATATTTTCTATTACTAAAGATATAAGTATTCAAAAATACATTCAATTCTGAGAAATCTTGTTATGGACAAAAATTAAATTCAAAATAGATATTGAAAGTTTCTGCACAATAGAAATTCTAAACTTAAATTTACAATGGCCCCAAAATGGATAACATGTGAACAGACATTACCTACATTTCTATATCAATGTCTATTAAATAGTGTGTGGTATTCAGGTAATCAACAAATGCTGGAGAATTCACACACTGCAGTAGCCAAACAGAATACATTCCACTGAACTATGAAGATGTGCAATGTGTCTATATCCACATGTGTAGATGCATATGTGTATACATGCATATATATTATTTATGTGCTTTTCCATAAAAGCACATAAAAGGAAATGATCATGTCCTTTCATGAAATAAAAGGAAATTTAAAGTTAGACTGTATTAAATTCACATTGATAATACACATATAATTTCTAAAACAATTGTATGTTCTTGACAATTATTTGAAATTTAAGAGAAATTCCTTCATTGATTTCTTGACTTTCCCTTCCTACTAAATAATCTAATAAGGATGACTTCAAACTTTTTAAATTAATTTGTTCCACAATTTTAGAAGTCATGGAATAATCCTGATATTAATTACGGCTCATATTTTATCTGTATGAAGACAGACACTACATTTACAGTATCTAAACTTGAAAATAAATTCTTCTCTGTTTTCTGCAATTGTGGGATAAAGTCTATAACAGCAACAACAACAACTATGGCAAAAATTAATGCAGAAGAACCAAAATGTTGTTCAAACTATAATTATTTTCTTTAACATAAAAAACCTAAGTGATTTGGCAATCTTTAGAAATGATGGCCTTCAAGGTAATGTTTGACTTAGTGATTTTCACATTAAACTATAGTATATGATGAGAAAGATCTTTATGTATTTCCTGCAACAGCATAAATGTTTTACCAGAAGAAAAGGTTTGTGTGATTTGACCTTTTTTTTTTTTTTTTTAAAGATTTTATTTATTTATTTGACAGAGAGACACAGCGAGAGTGGAGTGGGAGAGGGCGAAGCAGGCTCCCCGCTGAGCAAGGAGCCAGATGTGGGGCTCGATCCCAGGACCCTGAGCTCATGACCTGAGCAGAAGGCAGACGCTTAACGACTGAGCCACCCAGGCGCCCCTGATTTGACCTTTTTTATTAACTGTTTGTTTAAAGTGGTGTATAGATGAAGTTTGTCATATAAGATCAAGGTTTCAGAAAGAATCACAGAAATTACTATTCTGTGTTCAGATTTATATTAATTGAAGACTGTTTTAGTATATTTAGTTAAGAAATTACACGTGTGTCTTCAGAAAATGAATAGAATAGAAAATATAAAATATAATATAAAATATGTTTATATTTTCTTTTCTACTTGGTATTGCTTTAAGGTTGTGATGATGATAAATACAATTGTGGACAATAAATTAAAAAGCCTGCATTTGTTTTGTCTTATTTTTTCAATGTCCATTTTTTTTTAAGATTTTATTTATTTATTTGACAGAGAGAGACACAGTGAGAGAGGGAACACAAGCAGGGGGAGAGGGAGAGGGAGAAGCAGGCTTCCCACGGAGCAGGGAGCCAGATGTGGGGCTCGATCCCAGGACCCTGGGATCATGTCTTGAGCTGAAGGCAAACGTTTAACAACTGAGCCACCCAGGCGCCCCATCAATGTCCACTTTTTAGTTTTAGAATTTTCAAAATGGATACATGGCATATTTACTTAACATTTTGTGTAGAATTTCACATCATGTGCATTTTGAGGTATTATTCAGTGATGGTATTGGAATGAATATTGGAAAATTTTGAAAATGCTTTAATATATTTATCCAGTAATTAGGTCATAAATGCCGGTATAAAATGTATTATGACAAGAACCTAAAGACAACAAAAATTATTTTGCTTTACTCTGTTAATGCTTTGTTATGCTGACTATTCTTTTTTTTTTTTTTAAAGATTTTATTTATTTATTTATTTGACAGAGAGAGACACAGCGAGAGAGGGAACACAAGCAGGGGGAGTGGGAGAGGGAGAAGCAGGCTTCCCGCGGAGCAGGGAGCCCGATGCGGGGCTGGAGCCCGATGCGGGGCTCGATCCCAGGACCCTGGGATCATGACCTGAGCCGAAGGCAGACGCTTAACGACTGAGCCACCCAGGCGCCCCTGTGCTGACTATTCTTGAAATAATTATGCAACAGATTAAGTCTGGAAATTCTTTAACTTGAAGTTATCACTGAACATGTATGTTTTCCTCAATATAAAATAGTATACTACTGAAAAATAGTGTTTAATCTATTTTTTGAAACCCTAATAAATATCAATTAAATAAGAAAGTCATACCCTTGAATGACATTATATAATTATAGCAGTTGAAAGCTTTAAAATCATCTTTATAATAATAGTAACAATTCTCAATAAACAATACCTTGAAAAGGGTGCTTTCTGGGTGCCTGCGTGGCTCAGTCAGTTATGAGTCTGCCTCCCGCTCAGGTCATGATCTCGGGGTCTTGGGATCGAGCCCCACATTGGGCTCCCTGCTGAGCGGGGAGTCTGCTTCTCCCTCTGCCTCTGCCCCTCTCCTCCCTCCTCCCCTCTTGTGCTCTCTGCTCTCTCTCTCAAATAAATAAATAAAATCTTTAAAAAAAAGAAAAAGTGCTTTCTAATATCAGATATTGTTGCATCAGGAGCAGTTATATAATGATATTTATCACAGTAGAATTCATATTATAGAAATTAATAGCATTCTTATTACTAGCTTTCCTTAAGTTTATTTAAATTGTGTATACCATGATATTCTTAAAAGCAATACCAATTAATCATGGAAAAAGTAGCACATGTTCCTTACTCAAAATTTTTTGAGAATTCTAGGGTTTACCATTCTATTGTAGTGCTTAAGGGGAAAGAAATCTACCAGACATTTTTCTCCTCTCTTCTTATTGGAGTAAAAGATGGGAAAACAGGATGATGTCATTTCCCAGCAATTCTGTCTACAACTTGCTTTAAAAAAAAAAAAAAGTATTCTAATCATGCATCTTAACATCCTTTGGAGACAAACTAATCTACCTTTATAGAATCTTTAAAACAGTCTACTCAAAAACCAAGGGGAAGCTAATAGGCGAAAATGAAATGCAAAAGAGCAAACTTCTACTAGAAGTTTGAAAAGGTAGAATGTGTTCTACGGTTTGACCACTAAAGAATATAGACATGCCACAGTGCAGTATTCCAGCAAGGACTGCTTACAAGAACTAACCTATTTGTGTTTACAAAGTTCTAAGTTAAGTTTAAAAAGGACACAAACCAAAAGGAAAAAAAAAAAAAGAGAGAAAAGCAAAATAAGCTTCCATTTGAAACATCAAAAAAAAGGGCAATACTTCTGAGAATTCTTGGTTGTTTACAAACTCAACATTCTAATGTTTTCATCAAAAGCTTATTCTGGGAAGTAAATGAAGTAATCTTTTTGGAAAGTAATAGGATTTTATTCTCATGAGATTCCCCCACAGAGAGGTGGCCACTTCCTTAAATCAACCAGTCAGGTATGATGATACCTCAAGTCCCAACTGCTTGAAGCAAATAAATAATAAATGAAGATGGTATTTGAGTCTGAAAAAATCATCTGCGAGGTCAAGAACATCCTTTTTGTGAACTCTGTAAGATGTGTCATGCAGAAACAAGAGTTAAAGGTTGGGAGCTTGACCACACTCTTCAGTTTGGCTTGTAAACTGAAAGTGGCTAGTAACCCAGCACCAAAGCACCAAGCACATCACAGAAGTGTTTTTTTTATTTTTTGTCCTTTTTTTTTTTTCTTTTTCTTTCTCTTTTTTAATGGTCTGAGTTCTGCTTTCATTCCAGGATAGCTGAGAGTCAGAAATACTGGGAAGAAAAGTTAGCATTCTTAGTGAGCAAAAACCTGCTGCTAAGATTGTATTTTGTATTGATTTTTCCCGAAGCCTGTAATCTTGAAAGCTTGTAACATAGGATGAGGTAAATATCATTTTATTTGCTCAAATAGGTTTAGATTAGATTGAGATGAAAAAGTAAGGACGGGCCAAATTAGGACTGAAAGCAGCAATTACAGATTATTGTTTCCAGCAGTAACTAGAATGGGTTATTTCACTGATAAAAAAGGCTTATTGAGAGAAAGTATTGGTGATTTTCTTTATTTTCTAAAATAAAAAATAAGTGAAAGAAAAACATAAAATTAAAATCATGTTTAAGGGTAAAAATAATCAGTCTTCTTCCAAATTGAAACAGAACTCTAATGTGTAAGTTACCCTATAACTAATATAAGCCCAAATGTGGGTTCTTGCAATGTGTACGTAGACCAGTAAACCAGTAAAATGCTGTTTTGATTATGCAAGCATACTATATGTGATATTCTTATTTAGTTTAAAAAAATCTCTGAAGCCTAAAGCAAAAACCATAATATAAGCTCTAAAATTAATTCTCTCAATCACATGATTTCAGAAAAAAAAAATGTGTACAAAACCATTCAAATGATACTGACAACAGGGCATGAAATTTAAAAGGTTTAACCCTGTCTTCTCTCAGAGTCTGTTTTATTTCTTCATCTTCGGAGCACTTCAAACATAGAAGCTGTTATTCCGTCTTTAGATCAGTAACTTTGAATTGTTCTACCTGTCATTCTGCAGCGACTAGCACAGCTAGATGTCATACAATGATTGTTTGCACTTCCATTCTTTCACATTAAATGGCAATCATTCGGTTCTTTTGATTTGTTTCTTTTATTCAGCCCTGAAGTTTTTATACTAGAATCTCATTAAAGCTGAACTAGTGTACTCCTGTCAAAAAACTAATGGAAAAAAGTTTAAAAGTGAAATGTGTCCCCTCTATTGTCACTACTAGAGAAGTTGCATCTATCAAGATTTCCCAATTTAGCACTTTGATTTCTCTTTTATTGAGTCTGCTGTCTCTGACTTTCTCTCTTCTGTTTCATCTAGAAAATGAAGAAAACCCAATGAAGCCAGGTTCGTTTATGTTAAAAAAAAAAAAAGGACAGAAATATTTAGAAATATTTATCTTATCTTCAGTTCTCTACCATTGAAATGATCTATATGTATGTATGTGAGTGTGTGGATGTGTATTTATCTGGAAAATAACACTAATTTTGACATCTAAACAGATTCTAAGTTAGCAAGTCAGTTTGCATTTCTAATCTGGGTTCAAGAACAAGTGCATCCAAATAGGTAACTTAATGGTTTATTATAAAAATGCTTGTAGGAAGTCATACAAGTCTTCATAATCAAGAAAATATTCTTCTTATAGGGCAAATAACTTATGATCAAGATGAGGACATCAATTAGGACTAAAAATGGGAATTAGAGGGATAGTTCTTAAATTGCATAGGATTTATTTATGCATAAGTATGTAACATTGTGTTCAGGAAAAAAAAAAAACATCATCTGGGTCATATTCATATAATCTAGGCACCACGGACAATGACAAATATATTCATTCAACACGAATCTCCTTTCATCATGTGGTGCTGTTGTAAAAGATAAGTGAAATAGATTGTGTGGAGGCTGATCCCTTTCTGAATTCCAGAAAATAAGATAAGTGTCTTCAGAATGCTGGCAAATTAATCCCAGTGAAATTATGAACCACTGACTACAGATCCAGCCAGAAAGGATAGGAATGGTGGGGGTGATTGTTGTAATTTTAAAAGGACCTTTTCTATTCATGTGTATTTGTTAGTTGATACTGTAGCATGGTTTGCTCCTAAATTCTTCCTCCAGAGATGAGATAGTCAATATATCTCAATTGGATTCGTTAGGGTAAGTGCAGCATATTTATGATTGCTAATGTTGCTATCTTTTTTTTTCTCAACATATATGGATGGGATTTGAGATTTAGAACTGCCACACAATTTCATTATCAATCTCAAATAACCTTATGTTTTAGTCATACATTTGTAAGTAATTTGAATGATATACAAGTGAATAAACTTCTAAATATATTTCCTGGTGAAAAAAAATAAGACTTTAGAAAATATATTTTTCTCTCACGTATCTTAAATATTTTAGATTACCTAAAGCAAATTAATATTTTGCAGTGATTTACATAAAGAAATCTCTGGATTACATACACTTAAATTATTTATTAAGAGTTCTAATGCTTGCAAGGAACAAATTTAAAATGTAATCCTATGTACAAAGATATAAATAAAATTAAGAGGTTTAAATTCAAGAAAATGTACTGTGTAGCTTAAAGTGGACCTATGAGTATATACAATGTATTATACACACACATGCATATATTATGTTTGTAAATAAATAAGTTTAAAAAATAAAACATTAAAAGTCACATGTCTTGCAAAGCTACTGTGACAAATAGAAATTATTTCTCTATATGCATCTTTTATCCAGAGTTTTAAATTTCCTATGTAGATGTGAACAATAGTTATTTTTCTGAGATTAGAAGCAAATATTTGGAACATGATCACATGTATAATTTCACTTGATTATGTTAACCAGGTTATGCTTTTTTTTTTTTAAGGTCCCTATTAGATGTACAAAATTCCTAATGACAAAAACCAATTTGTTTCATTTTCTTTCAGTGACTTGATCCCACCACTTAGGTGTTTCACCCTCTACTGGACAGATAGTCTAAATGAATGATGAGCAGTCTCAAGATTAGACTGGAGAACTTTAATCTCTCTGCCCTTGTCCGGGGTCTTTCCACTAGGTTATGCTGCTTCTCCTCTGGAGAGTAAAGCCAGACCCACCTGTGTGGCCTGGGAAACGCTTGTGTTTTCAGAGCCCGTACCAATGAAAAGAATGCTGCTTTCCTCTTCTTCTCAGAGCAATCTTGCTTGAAAAACCCACATTGCTACCACAACACTATTTGGGTGAAATTTTGTAGAAATTAAGCATGCTGTGCCATACACTTTGAAAAACTGGAGAAAATAAATTTTCATTTGAATTAAGAAAATGCAAACAAATTGCTTTTCTGTAGTTGAAGGCCTGCTTGATTTTGAATATCTCTGCAGGTGCCTGAGCTCGTTGCTGGATATTAAACAATAAGAAAAACAGTAACAAAATCAGCAGGCAAATAATATAAACAGAACTGGTGAATGCTGTGCCAATTTACCCAAGCAATTCTCCCAGTATGCCATGGTGATTATTTGAAATATCCCTGTTGTTTTCCCCAGTTTGCTTATTCCAATCTAGCATACATGACTGACAAGTTGGAAATATTGGCTCCAGTTGTAGATACCAGGCAGAAACACAAAATAAGAGATTCTATGGTGAATCTATCTAGAGATAATAGTGAAAAAATAAAATGGGAAAAAAATCTTTTCTAATGTTATATATGAGAGTTAGTATTTAGATTCAGGTTTTTGGATTTTTTTAAAACAAGCTATGGTTGAAATTCACTTTTAAATCTTTTTTTCTGGTAAAGCTATCTGAAATTTCTTTATAATCCTTTCTACTTTGGGAAATTAAAGTACATTTGTTGAATCAAATGTTCAGTATTGGTATAAAGTGCAGTCCTCATCGCAGTGAAGCTATCAAAGGAAGAATTAATCAATTGAAAACGGATGAATCAGAATTGACTGACCAGGTTTTGTCTGAAATTAAAGATTATTCGTAGAGATGTGAACAAGTATTAAAAAAAAGTATAGTGCAATTTGATATTACATAAACAGATTTGGTGCCAAGAGAAAGTTTATAATAGGCTTAAGATAGATTTTTACTTGTTCTCTGAAGGCAAGTTAACCTGATAATCTGCATTTTTTAAATGCAATGAACTAATAAATATTTTTGAAGTATGTGCTTCCTATACACTGGATTATAATTAACCCTTTTCAAAATGTAAAACAAATACATTAAATTGACAAGTACAATTTTCACTGTGCCAGTGGTTGGAAATTAATACAGCACTCTGTGTATCTTTCTCTACACTTTAAACTCCTCCCTTAAGTCCCAAATTTCTGTTCGGCCTCCTGACATCAGCCCCAGAATTTTTAGGAATGAAAACAATTGATTACTCAATTTGGTCAGTTCACAGTTGTTTTAAAATCATTGATTGATTTAGGAGCTTTTGCTATGTATGTTCAAAGCTTACACAGGGCAATATGAAGCTGGAGGGACTAGCACTCAATTTTACTTGTGTCTGTAGGTAGTTGGAGGAAAGTAGGTCTGTTCACTGCTAACTTCAATACCATCTTCTATTTTGAAACTGACATATATAATAAAATACTGAATTTTTACATAAGGGGGTGTTATTTTTGTCGTGAATGAGAGTTCAAGGAGTAAGTGAAGACATAACAGATGCTTCATGCAGAAGGTAAAAAATAAGCTTGTACTGGTTAGATGGGTAGATTTTGAAGATGGAAAATTGAGGATAAAAGACACTTTTTATTAGTAACATTCTGGGGAGATGGTGTGATGAACAAATATTATATTAAGGAGAAAACTCCCTGCAACAGCGTATCATAACTCAGATGATTTTAAAGTAGCCGAAAATAAGGTACCAAAAATAAAGTAGTCAACTTTTCCCATCCCATTCTAATTTATAATTGAGAAAAGTAAATTTTCCACTCTCTTGATTCTCCATATTTTGGGTTAACTTGGTAAAGCCAAAAATGAGCTATTACTACCATGATAACAGTAATTGCTACTAGGTTTTACATGCCAATTATGTACTTTTTTTTAACGAATGCTTCCAAGAAACACACAAAAAATGATGATCAAGATCACTACAAACTCATCTTTTAAAAATCTCAGGCCCTCAACTTTGAGGGATCATCTTTTCTTGATCAATTCACTCTTATATTTCTTTCAATGACTACTTCAGATCTTCATTACTCTTCTCAAGAAAACACTACTTAATATTTGTCTCCATAATTTTCTACTTGCTTTCTACTACATCAAAAAGGAATGATTATCAATCTTGAAGAATGAGGGGTCTGTCTCTCTGCCTACTTAAACCCAACTCCTTCACAAGTGTTTCTTTCTACACCCCAAACTCTGGCCTCTAATCTCCTGTCTAAATATTTCCTCTCATCTGGTTTTCAGTCAAAACACCTATTTGACTCCCTCCTTCCTATAAACCAACAAAGGAAAGAAGGCATAAAGAAAAATAACTGTTAAGATTCCTTTTACATATGGCCCTCTGTGGAATACCTTTCTTGTGTCCAGCTTATGCTGCTCTCTGCGCATCTGTAGTCTCTATATTATTCTTCCCTGAAATGCCAGCTTGGATGTTTGTCTCCTCTGCTAGACTGTGGGTACCTTGAGGTCAGCTATGACATCTGAATCACTGTTGAATTGCCAGTGCTTGGTAGTGTTAGGTAAATATTTGAGAAGCAAATCAATGAACACTGGGTTATTATATTTTTTAAAGACTTTATTTATTTGAGGGAGAGAGAGAGAGAGAGAAAGAAAGAGAGAGCACTAGCTGGGGGAGGGGCAGAAAGACAAGCAGACTCTCCACTGAGCACAGAGCCTCACACAGGGCTTGATCCCAGGACCCCAAGATCACGACCTTAGCCAAAGTCAGATGCTTAAGGTACTGAGCCACCCAGGTGCTCCTGGGTTATTATTTTTCTGTTCCTTTATACTCCTTTGCATTTTCCAAATTTTCAAGTATAAACCTGTGTATTTTGAATACAAAACAAACTGATGTAAAAACATAAACAAGAATAAAATGAAGATTATTTCGGTAGAGTCTAAGATGGCAGGGGTAGGAAGATCCTGAACTCACCTCCTCCCACAGACATGGTAAATGTACAGCCACATATGGATCCTTTCCTTCTGAAAAAAAATCTGAAAACTTGAACTGCTTATCCACAACAAACGATAAAAAGACCAAATCCAGTTGGGTAGGAGAGGCTGAGACAGTCTTACCAAAAACCCTCACTTCTGAAGTGTCAACACAAAATAGGGAGGAATTTTACGAGTACAGTGCATCTCCCACAGGAGCGAGGTGTTTGTTCTTCACATTAGGCACCCCTTAGGATCGGCACTGAAGAGAGAAGCTCCCAAAAATTCTGGCTTAGTAAACCAATGGGATCTATATCCAGTGGACCCAAAATGCTATAGGAAACTGAGATCCTTTTAAGTGGCTTTCATGCAGTCTCACTCACTCTAGGATGCAGAGCCAAAGCACTAATTTGAAAAACTCTTGGATAGTATGTAGAGATTCATTTGCTATTCTGGGGCCTCTGCTGGAGTAGCAGGGGCTAGCTGGGGTTTTCTCCAGGGGCAGAGTCTCTGAAGGTCACCATTTCTGTGCTCTCCACTTACCCTTCCACTTACCCTGCTAGTGCAGGCAGAGGCACTCAGGTATGGCCCCCTTCTGCTACATCACTGGGATGGGCAGGAGTAAGTGGTTGCAGCACTGTCCCACCACTTGTTGAGACTTCTTTTTTTTTTTTTTTAAGATTTTATTTATTTATTTGACAGACAGAGAGAGACAGCGAGAGAGGGAACACAAGCAGGGGGAGTGGGAGAGGGAGAAGCAGGCTTCCTGCTGAGCAGGGAGCCCGACAAGGGACTCGATCCCAGGACCCTGGGATCATGACCTGAGCCGAAGGCAGACATTCAATGACTGAGCCACCCAGGTGTCCGCCTTGTTGAGACTTCTAATTGCAGGCAGTTGCAGTGATTTCCTGCTTCCTGACTGGGGCAGGCAAGTGTGCATGGTCATAGCATTCCCTCACTCCCTTGCTAAAGCCAGTCAGTGCAGGTGGTCATGGCACTCTCCTGCACCCTGGTTCAGGCTGGCAATCATGAGTAGTCATGGCATTCTCCTGCCCACAACCTGGGGCCAGCATGTGTGCACAGTATTGCTGAAGCCTGCAGGCAAGCATGGTCAAGGCATTTTTCCACTGTGGTTCTGAAGCTTGTAATGTGCCCTGCAACCTACACTCTCCTGCTGCCTTACTGAAACCAGCAGGCCCACACAAACCACCTAGAGGACACCCCTTGTTCGTCTGACCCTGGTGGCCAAGAGGATTGGCATTCCTGAGGTCCAAGGAATTAAATAATGGGAAAGACACTTTTTGGCCGGCTAAAATCCTCAGGGTGCTGAACAGACAGTAGCCTGAAACACACCCCAGTCTTCTTGGGAAAAAGTCAGAATTACTGATCCTGGAGCTTCACCCTGAAGGACAGACTTCAGGTTTCCCACACATATCTAGAGGCCATGATGTGCTTCTAAGAATATAAGCAGGGAGACATTATCCTTATGTACTCTTTTGGGCTCACTACAGCTTAATGAGATCTCCAAGAAAAAGAGCTTATAAATTTATCTAGAGCCCTAATTTTTTTTTTTTTTTTTTTAAAGAAAGGCAGACTGCCACGTGCAGTGCCTCATTTGGATGTGTCTGGAGTCTTGGAAGCTTGACTACCCTACGTTCTCCTACAAATGGACCTTGAGAGCTTGTTTGGAGGTTCTAGCAGGGGAGTGCAGCTACTCGTATACCCTTGACCGAAGAACGGTCCTCCTCTATCGGGGAAGGTCGTCCTCTTCGACCGAGCGCGCAGCTTCGGGAGGGACGCACATGGAGCGGTGAGGGAGGAAGGGGACACCCACCTAGCCAGCCAGATCAGCCGAATCAACCCTGGCGATCAGTGGGGTGACAGATGTCGCAGCCAGATCGCCCTCACATCCTAGAGCCCTAATTTTTATAACTGTCATTCAGTGGACACCTCCAGGTCTCCTGATCTGAAAGCCAGTAGGGTTTATGATTGTGGGCCCACAAGACTATATATATTTGCATACTTTAAAAGTTATTGCCTGAAGGTCTGGCTTCCAATCAGCCTGAGACTAGGTGCAAAATGAGAATCTTCCCCTCAGATCACTGACAGGTGTTGGTACTTCCTCATCAATGGGGCCATATCAATAATAGATCAGGCTGTTTAGCCAATCACAAAGGCTCAAGAGACAACCAAGACCTAGGACTAGGGTAAGGGTGAAGAAAAGTTTCATTACCTACACAAGGCAATGCCTTCAAGACTGGGAAAGGTAGCTGTTTTGCCTAAAATTAGAAACAAACACATCAGGGCAAGCAAAATGAGGAACCAGAGAAATAAGTTCCAAATGACAGAATAAGACAAAACTTTAGAAAAAAACCTTTAAATAAATAATCTTCCTGATAAAGAATACAAAGTATGGTCATAAAGATGCTTACTAAACTCAAGAGAAGAATGGAGGAACACAGTAAGAAGTTCAGCAAAGATATTAAAAACATAAGAAAATACCAAAGAGAAGTCACAGAGCTGAAGAATGCAATAACTGAACTGAAAAATACACTAGCGGGGTTCAACAGCAGACTGGATGAAATGGAAGAACAGATCAGTGAGCTGGAGGACAAAGCATTGGAACTTACCCAGACAAAGCAGGAAAAACAAAAAAGAATTAAAAAAACTGAAGATAACTTAAGCAACCTACAAGACAATATCAAGTAGAATATCATTCACATTCTATGGTCTCAGAGGGAGAAGCAAGAGAAAAGAGGCAGAAAATTTATTTGAAAAAAATAATGTCTCAAAAATTCTCTAATTGGGAGAAGGAAACAACCAGGTCAAGGAAGTCCAGAGAGTTCCATATAAAATGAATCTAAGGAGATCCAAAACAAGGCACATTATATTAAAATGTCAAAAGTTAAAAACAAAGAGAAAATCTTAAAAGCAGCAAGAGAAAGGGAACTTGTTACATAAAAGGGAAACCCATAAGGTTATGAGTAGATTTTTCAGCAGAAACTTTGAGTTTCTTTGCAGAGGGTGTAGCATCACATATTCAAAGTGCTGAAAAGTGTGGTGGGGGAGATTCCAACCAAGAATATTTTACCCAGGGGCACCTGGGTGGGGCTCAGTTGGTTAAGCGGCTGCCTTTGGCTCAGGTCATGATCCCGGGGTCCTGGGATCGAGTCCCGCGTCGGGCTCCCTGCTCAGTGGAGAGTCTGCTTCTCCCTCTTCCTCTGCCTGCCTCTCTGCCTACTTGTGCTCTCTCTCTATCTCTCTGTCAAATAAATAAAAATAAAAATCTTAAAAAAAAAAAAAGAATATTTTACCCAGCAAGGTTATCATTCAGAATTGAAGGAGAGAAAAAAAGAGTTTTCCAGGAAAACAAAAATGAAAGGATTTTATCACCACTCAATTGGCCTTACAAGAAATGTTAAAGAGACTTCTGCAAGCTGAAAAGTAATGGCACTGATTAATAAGAAAACATACAAAAGTAAGAATCTCACTGATAAGGTAAATATGTAGAAAAGAAAGTAGATAAATCACTTATAAAGCTAGTATGAAGTTTAAAAGATACCAGAAGTAAAATTGACTAAAACTACAATAATTGGTTAAGGGCTATATTAAAAAAGGGAGGAAAAATGTAACACCAAAAACATAAAATGTAAGGGGAGATGTAAAAATGAGAGTTTTGGAATGTGTTCAAATTTAAGTTGCCATCAGTTTAAAAGAGACTGTTATAGGGTGTTATATGTGAACTTCAGGGTAACCATAAAGCAAAAACTTATAGCAAATACACAAAATAAAATGAGGAAGGAATATCTAAATATAACACTAAAGAAAGTCATCAGACCACAAGGAAAGAGAGAAAAGGAAGAAGAAAGAAACAGAGAAGAAATATAAATAGATCCAGAAAACAATGAACAAAATGCCAATACGTACATACCTATCAATAATTACTTTAAATGTAAATGGACTACATTCTCCAAGCAAAGACATAGAGTGCTGAATGGATAAAAACAAACAAGCAGAAACAAAACAAGATACATCTATATGCTGCCTATGAGAGACTTCAGATCTAAGAACATAGAGAGATTGAAAGTGAAGAGATGGAAAAGATATTCCATGCCAATGGAAACAAAAAGAAAGCTGGTGTGGCTATATGCATATCAGACAAAACAGACCTTAAAAACAAATAAAAGACAAAGAAGAACATCATGTAATGATAAAGGGGTCAATCCAATAAAAAGATAAAATTTTATAAATATATATGCACCCAACATAAGAGCACTAAAGTACATAAAGCAAATACTAACAGAGTTAAGTGGAGAAATTAACAGCAATAGAATAATAATAGGGGACTTCAACAACCCACTTACATCAATGAATAGGTTATTTAGACAGAGAATCAATAGGGAAATATTGGTCTTACATTACAGCAGATAGACAGAGATATATACAGAATATTCCATCCAAAAGCAGCAGAATGCACATTCTTCTCAAGCACATATGGAACATTCTCCAGGATAGATCACATGTTAGGTCACAAAACAAGTCTCAATAAATTCAAGAGGACTGAAATCATATCTAGCATCTTTTCCAACCACAATGGTGTGAAACTAGAAATTAATTACAAGAAGAAAACTGGAAAAAAAACCCCACAAATACATGGAAGTTAAGCAACATGCTACTGAACAACCACTGGGTCATTGGAAAAATAAAAAGGAGAAATTAAAAAAACACATAGAGACAAATACTACATGATTTCACTTATATGTGGAATCTAAAAAAACAAAAAACAAAACAAGCAAATAAACAAAACAAAATAAAACCCAGACCCATAGACAGATACAGAGAACAGATTGGTGGTTGCTAGAGGGCAGGGGTGTTTAGGGCTGAAATAGGTAAAGGGGATCAAGAGGTACAAACTCCCAGCTATAAAATAAATATGCCACGGGGATGTAATGTACAGCATGGGGAAATACAGTCAATAACGTTGTATTAATTTTGTATGGTGATGGATGGTAGCTAGAATTATAGTGGTGATCATTTCAGTACACACAAAAGTTGAATCACTGTGTTGTACATCTTGAACTAATGTGATATTATATGTCCATTATATTACAATAAGAAAAAAGAAACATTATTTGCCATTTATGATGATAAATCAAATGAATCTGTAACCAAAGCTGCCAGCTGGCAAATCAGTTGTTTAAACTCTGCTTTTCTAGAAGGAATGCAATACTGATGTTTCTAAATCAAAAGGGAAAAAAAAGATAGGGAGTTAATTTTTCTAACATAATATGGAATAGGTCATAAATTTGCTTTAGGAACAATTGAGTAGAGATATAACAAATAGATTTTGTTAGGTCTATATTTTGTATCTCATCTGCTCATACTTACATGGGTATCTCTTTTGTTATATTGTTTTTATAATTTTAAGTATTCTAATGGCTTGCCAAAATATTAGTATTGATATTTAATACTTATTTTATTTGTAAAACAACAAAGTTATCTTTAGAATGTTTATTTCTTTTTTTTTTAGAATGTTTATTTCTAAATGTTATCAATTAATTTTAGAAGGCAGATCTTGGATAACAAAATAGCACCATCAAGTGGAAGCAAACTCAAATTCCAATAATAACCACCTCATAGTTGTTCCCCAGTTCTTCTGGCAAGTGGCTAAGGTGTTCAGATTCATTTTCAGTGATGTGATTGTTAGGTCAGCATTTGAGATGCTCCCTAACCAACTCTACTGTTTACTATGGGAAACATCTCTGTTCCTCATCCCTCTTTCTTCTGTTGTCTTCCATCCTTCTTGGCCTTGTGTAATTTACCTGTCCTTATCTTACTCTTAATTCAGTTTATACCACTTTTCTCCAGATAATCTAATTCTCGGTAATAAATGGTCTTAAAATATTTTCCATTTATCATATTGTATTTTGCAACCATATTCCAAACCAACAAGTAGTTGGTTAATAGCTGGAAATATTGTATATGTTTCTTCTAGCATGGCTATTGACACATACTGAGTGCTCAATGAATTCAAATTGACTTATTGGCTAATATAACAGATGGAATTTTCCTCCACATTTTACATTAGTATTAAGTAAAAAAAAAAAGGTTTATTGCCTTTTTTCTTAGCAAAGATCTCATCATGTTTTTGAAAGTTAAAGTAACAAGACTAAAAGAAGCTAAAAGGAAAGGATTTCCTATAGAAGAATTAAGACAAAGTTGAGCCTCACAATGCAGTAGATACTACTAGAGTTATCGAAGACATTGCACTTGCTTTCCCATGAAACAGAAACAAAATTAAATTTATATATAGGTCAGATATAAAGAAAGAAGTATAAATAATATGAGAGAAGATGCTTGAGGTCCAATTTAAAGCAGAGTTTCAGTTGGCTTCCCAATACATGAACATTGCTTTGGATTTATTCTAACAACTTTTAAAGTCAGAGACAATTCCAGAATGATTTGTAATCAGTAGAGTAGCTAGACTGAAATATCTAAATAGGTTTGGAAGAAGTATCATCCACATAAAACACCAATGTATATTACTGGTTTTGTGAGTATCCCTCATGTTACAGTAACTGCAGAGCATTTTAAGAAACTTCAGGAAGCTGTTTGAGGGATACTATAAAGACCAGAGGGAAAGCAGAGAGTCTCATTTATCAAACTCCACTCAATATTGATTTAGTAACATCTGTATCTTTCATTATTAAGATTACCTTAACCAGAGAACTGCAAATAGGTAACACACATATGTAAAAGACACCAGACTCTATAGCTTAAATATCTATAGTTACCTGAAATCAGATTGGTTCTTTTGCTTCATAATCCTCACCGAGCATCTAGGTATTGTTCTTAAACTTACCTTCACAGTGCATTATATTTCCATCAGCTAAAAGCTTAGAGCATACTGAACCTTTATGTAATAACCTGATAAAAAGCTGCCCTTACACTTTTTCCTTAAGGCAGAAGGGATTTGAATAATCTTGTTTACAATGCAAGACAATTGCTTTTTTTTCCCCCTACAGCCCTAGTAAAAATCATGATTTAACTTCTTATTTTTCCCTGTGACACTGTAAAACACGATGGCCCTTGTAAAAAGCCTTAGAGATGCCTCTAGAAATATTAGCTCATCTACATGCCCTAGACGATCTAATTAAATAGAAATTGTATGTCTTCAGTATAAAACTCCCTTTGATTAAAGTTAGTCTGGGAATAGGGCTGAGAAGATAATGAATTTCATTTACCCTCTCTACAAAAGTTGCAGTGAAATGTCCCTTTAAAAAAAATCCCTTAAAACTTAGACACAAATAATTTAATGAAGAGAACTTGAATTTTTCAAAATATTGCTGAATTCAGCTTCAAACCCTCAGTCTATTAATGAAGTGATGTCTCCCTAAAACAATGAAGCCTTTTGTAGCCTTGCAGATGTATTTCTGAAAGGTTTCTATTTAATGCTACATTCCATTGCCCCTTCTTCCTCCCAGTAACTGTCACTGACTGTCAGTTCCTGTGTGGTGGTGTTGCCTATGCTGTCAGATCAATTTTTAGAGATAGGGCAAAGTCACAGTAAAATTCAGTAGTGTAGAAAACCCATTAATGTTGAAGGGGCTGTGTGTGTTATATTCTTCAATGAAGCAAGGCTAGCAGGGATTTTAATAATGATAAATTCAAACGTACAAATAGGCAAAACAAACATCATCAACAAACTCTTCTGTGTCTCAGTGAAAGATTGGACGACACAAAAGAGCAAACATGGTCTCTGAAACTTTGGGAAGCAACATTAGAAGAGTATAGGAGAAAGTAGAAAGCTTCCATAAGTTTTCTACTTTCTCCTATGTCAGTCGTAAAGAACTGGAATCCTTGGTTATCTATGTCAGTCATAAAATTCTTAATTCACTTGGCTTGGGTCTTTTACGACTGACATAGATAACCAAGGATTCCAGTTCTTTAGATTTTTGAGAAGATTCTTCAAAGTTCTTGCCATATACAAGTATCCCTAGGGTTAGATAAATAAAATACATGTATTCAGTGATTTTCATTGGATTTACTCACTTTTTGACCTTAAATTTAGCCTCAACCAAAATAGTAATATGTATACAATCAGGAATCTGACATAATATTTTTTCATACAGATATTTTACATATAGGTAATACATATTATTTGTATGTGGCATATACGTATAGGTGAAATCTTAAGATAGAAAAAAGTTAAAAAGAAACCTTCACATGTCTAAAAGATCCCATGTGTGATTAGCTTTACTAATACCACAGTTTGGGAAAGTGGAGACCAGTTAACCATATTTCTATAAAGGGAGGATGCAGTCTCCTATGGCAAGGCAAAGAGAACAATACTGAAATGTCAAATCAACTTAGTCTGGAAGTATTCTGTCCTACATAGGAGCCTCCCTAGTGAAGGCAGATCTTAGCACGCATAGGATCATTCAACGTTAGAACATTAAAGCAGCTTCCTGCTTCACATGAGACCTGGTTCACGTGAGAGGAACTAGAGATTCAAGAGAGGGCAGGGACTCCTGGCCGGCGCTGCGGCTAGCGGAGGAGTGCCCGAGGACCCAGCTCTCCTGTTCACATTAGAGTGCCTTTTACACTTGAATGCTTATCTTGGTATTGAAAGCAATCAGGCATTGAAACAGTATGGCACAAATGCCAATTTTCACACCCATAAATATCCACAGTGTAAAATATAGTTTAAAATGTATGCTATGGTTAGAACAATAAGATAAATGCAGTAAATATTTTGGAGGAAAAATACAAAGTAATCTCTGCGGTGATAGCCCAACATGATGGTACAGATGTGCAAATGATTTTACTATAGGACATCCGGAGTGTCTAACACAACACAAAGTTGTGGTTATACAACTCTCACTGTCTTAAGAGTGTCCAGGTATCACTTTGGGCGGAACAAGAGAAAAACCGGGAAGGTGAGGATGGGATGTGTGTCCCAGGAAAATGGGGCAGGATCCAGTCTAAGAGGAAGGGAAGAGTCTTGAGACAACACCAGAAGGGTTAATTACTGTAAGCCTGACTGGTTTTAATGGAGGTGGTAGGGCTACAGAGGTGGAATGACATTCAAAAATGAAGGAATGAGAAAACAAATTGAGGAAAAAAGGAAGCAGGATTAAAGAGAGCAAATACTAGGCAGAGGGACATAATATTATTGCTTGAAGATTGGTTTGAGGTTGCTTTGCAGGAGCCCGGCCCACTAATAGAAGTGTTCCCTGTCACTGACATCATGCTACCTTGATTTAGAGACTTTTTCTTTTATTCTGCATCTTCATTATTTTATTAACTATTCCCTAGGATTCGGGGCACCTGGGTGGCTCAGTCCTTAAGTGTCTGCCTTCAGCTCAGATCATGGTCCCATGGTTCTGGGATCAAGCCCCACATCGGGCTCCCTGTTTGGCAGGAAGCCTGCTTCTCCCTCTCCCCCTCCCCCTGCTTGTGTTCTCTCTCTCTCACTGTGTCTCTCTCTGTCAAATAAATAAATAAAATCTTTAAAAAAAAACCTATTCCCTAGGATTCTTCCTCAACCTACCTTTACTTGGAGCTATGTAATTAAAACATCAGTTAAACAAACAACAAACTACCCTATAATTTAAAATTTTTACAGTTTTCCCCCCACAACAATGTATATATGCTATAAAAGTCACAATAACCACGTTTACCTTTTTGTTGTCTTGAAACATCAGTGAATATTTGTTGCTTTGCCCTAGAGTTAGCTTTATTGTTGACATAGCTAATAATAATCATGAAGATAAAAACAAAGTCTCACATTTATGAAATGTTATAGTTTGCAGAAAAATAGTATTAACTTTTTCATTAATATTAAGACTACTATTCATTCATTCATGCACTCAACAACATATACTGAGCACACTTTCTCTGTAGCAAATATTCTCGAGTTCAGGGTATGGCAGTGGACAAAAAAGACAAAGTTCTTACCTTCCTGAAGCTTATGACATTGTGGAAGGGGCCACAACCCTTAAAAATCATCCTACTGGTGGCCATCAATTATATATTTATATTAATACCATGATGAGTACATTATAGGAGCGCATTGGTGTTATGAAAGAATAAAATATGGGGACTACCATGGGCTGCCATGGATGTAAGGGACTGAATATAGTCTGAGGAACTGTATTTTAATGTGAGACCAAACAAATGAGAAGGAGTCACCTAGAGAGAAAAAGAGAGAGAATAGGATGTGGGGAATTAGAGGATTAAGGCAGGAAGATCATTCCAAGTAGAAGGAGAAGCACATTCCAAAGTTGATCAGTGGGTGAGAGCATAGAGATTTGGGAAACGGAATGAAGACTGATGTGCACAAAGACAGTGAAAAAAGACAGGTATGGGTGGCAAGGGAGGACGCAGAGAGAGGTCTGAAGAGAATCTTATGCAGATTAACAAACCACGTGAAGGTAGATTTAAAAAAAAAAAAACAGTACTTCAAGAACTACAGTAACATCCCTTAATTTTGTCTGGGAGTCCGTCCTTGGCAGTCGGTTCCCGTTGCTCAGTTAGACCTGAGTCTACTCCTAGCTTGAGGGTGGGATGGAGTCTTAGTTGCCCTGATTCACAGTGTCTCCCTTTCCCTAGCCTTAACGATTGATGGAAAGTAGGCCTGTGTTCTCCTGAAAGCCAGAATACCATGAGACTTCTAAAGCCACTGCATTTGAGGCAGATAGTCTCTCCCACTGCACTGACATGCATACCTTATTTGCTAAGTAGAGGTGTGCTTATGCGTGTGTGAGTAGACACACTGTAATCTGTACAGCACTTTACAGAACTTTCAGGACTGTGCTTTTCAGTACAGTATCTTTTGAAATCACTAATGAAATTTCATTGCATACCAAAGAAAAGGAGGGAAATAAGAAAAGAGAGAAGAATATCTGAAGCATCTGATAGAGACAAATAAAAAGAGGACTCATTGAAAAAGAGAATACAAGGAGGCTCATTCAGCTCCCACTATACTACTCATTACACTATAATGTACTAACCATTACGTTGTGTGCATATAAGCCTTACATCTTCAATATGACCACAGGCTTCTCGATGTGGGGATTATGTCATATGTATTACATGCAACAGCAAACAGCATGGCCCTAGACCAGCAGTAAGGGATCAAGAGTTAATTAGACTTATTTTTAGTGTGAATGTGATGGCAGGTTGCAGGATGGCACAGAAACTTAAGTTGCCAATGAGAGATAGTAACGTATTCATAGATGGGCAAAGCAGATCAAGACCACAACAGAGAAAGAACAGCTTTCTTTGTTTCTCTCTGTCTCTGTCTCTTCCTGTTTCTCTTTGTCTCTGTCCCTTTCTCCCTCTCTCTATATATTTACATATTGCAATTCTTTAAGATCTATCAATCTAGAAAGAGATTAGATGTTAGATATAATATATAGGCATATATTTGATATATAATTAGAAGTTGATAAAGAAACATTGTCACTTAGTGAATTTCAGTTTTGAAAAAAGGCCAAATGATTTCTCTTGAGTGCACTGAAAATAAAAAATTTAAAAAAGAAGAAAAGAAAAAAAAGAATGTTCTCGGTTTAACAGGAGAGAGAAAGAATAAAGCATGTCTTTTTAATCTCTGAAGAGTAGAAGCCTTGCTGAATCCCCCTGCTCTTCCCATTTGTGCCCAATGAAGCAGACAAATTCAGAAACAGCCAACATTTATGACTTGGATGTGAATGGTACTGTTTCATAGTGACCATTAAAGAAATATATGATCTTAGGATAATATTCCAAAATTGGTTCTTGTTATTCATAGTATAAAATGGCTAGAGATCCAAGTAAATTCCACTTGAAGATAAAAGATATTCAGAGTCCATCAGATACTGATTCTCTGTTAACTTCATGAAAAATGCCTGGTTATTCACATAAGTATAGTTCTAAATTAAAGAGAAAACTAATATTAATTATTTTAAATATAGGGAGATAATTAATTTCACTTTATTTTACACCTTTAGGTAAGCCAACACATTTTCTAAGAACTGCTACTTTAACTTCAAATATTTTTCAGATTCTTAAATAATTTAAACAGGGAATTAGCTTTCAACAGAGGAGTATTTTAAAATTGTAGCCTTTCTTCCTGTTCCCCTGACATTCAGTCATATTTTTCATATGGAGCTTTCTCATAATTGAACTTCTCTACTTGTACAAATTAATTATATCATTGATGTAACATAGTTGTTTTCACAATAAGTGATATTCTAGAACTTCTTAAATAATAAATAAAAACTTAAATCTCCCACCAGTATTCATAGATTGGTTATGAGATAGCAACTCCTTTGAAAAAGGCTATGAAGAATTGAGAATAAGTCCCCCAATGAGCAGAATAATGCATACAATTGGATCCAAACTTTTCATCTGATCCCACTTAATGTTTTCTCTAAGAAAGAGGAAATTATTGGGATTTTTATCAAGTGGCTTCTATCAGATTTGAGGATGGAAACGAATTCACAATCATGGGCATGTCTGGAACTCTGCCTGAAGCAAAAAAAAATGGTTTTGCAATCATTTACTAGCTAGAAGTAATTTTTCCTATTTTGTTCTTCTGTTTGAAATCTACCCTATCCTTCAGACTCCTTCTTTCACAGACTCCCATCCACCACACATAGATACTTCTCTACCCACTAAAAGTGATATTATCTCCAGGTGAATGTACAGTTGATTTAAGGATATCTCTATGAAGAATACTTTATTTTACAAGGAAAGTTAGCTTGGAAGATGGCTCAAAGTAGGAATTAATAACAACAACAAAACATTTCTTTGAGATTAACTTAATGTCAATAATTTGGATAAAATTACATTAATATTTACATTTACTGAGCAACTAATCAAACATAGCACAACTCTCTACTTTATAAATAATATAATCTGCAATTCAATACTTGAGTTGATTAACAATTTGACAACTTAGAAAGCTTCTTTCTTCCTCATTTCAGGCTATTCTGTTATCCAGTCTGAAATTAAAACCACTGGTATCAACTTTACTGAGCACCTGCTGTGTGTGAAACTGTACCAGGTATACAATATCTACTAAATTGCTTATTTTTTATGTTTTTATACTGGTTGACTTTATAATAGTTTTAGATTGTAGAGAAATTAAACAGATAGTATACAGTTCCTATACCGGCAATGAAACTCTCCCTATTATTAACATCTTATTTAATATGGTACATTTGTTAGAATTAATGAGCCAAAATTGATACATTATTATTAACTACAGTCCAAGCTTGATTTAATTTCCTTAGTTTTAATCTAATGTCCTCTTTTTTCCCTCATGATCCTATCCAGCATACTATGTTACGTTTAGTCGTCATGTCTCCCTAGGCTCCTCTTGAATGTGACATTTCTCAGAATTTCCTTCTTTTTGATGGCCTTTACAGTTTTGGAGTACTGTTTGGATACATTGTAAGATGCTTCCATATTGGAATTTGATGTTTTGT
The DNA here is from genome assembly GCF_011800145.1 of Mirounga leonina. NCBI lineage: Eukaryota > Metazoa > Chordata > Mammalia > Carnivora > Phocidae > Mirounga > Mirounga leonina. Next base: position 26,319,425 of record NW_023270415.1, on the reverse strand, counting down.
CTATGATTAGACTAGAGTTATGGGCTTTTTAAGAAGAACATCACAGAGGTAAAGTGCTATTTTCATCACATTCTATTGTGGGTACATACTATCAACATGATTCATGTATGTTGATGTTGACCTTGAACACCTGCTGAAGTAGTGTCCGTCAGGTTTCTCTACTATAAAGTTACTCTCCCCCACTTCCTATATTGTACATTTTGGAAGGAAATCACTATGTGCAGCCCACACTTGAAAAGTGGGAAGTTATGCTTTCCCAACTTTAGGGTAGAGTATCCACCGAATTTATTTGGAATTCCTCTGCACAGGAGATTAGTGTCTCTGCTTAATTTATTAATTTATTCAATCATTTATTTATATCAACATGGATTCACAGGTATTTATCTTACACTTCGGGTTATAGTATAACATAATTTTGCTTGTTTTGTTGCTCTGATTGTTCCAGAAACTACATAAAAGCACTGTTCTCTGATAAAGTTGTTTCCCATGAGAGTAATATACATGAATCCACTATACATGAATACTGGAGTGGAAGAATTAAGTAAATAGATAGCAGGTAGTGAGACACATGTTTCTCATTTTGGGGGTGGGAATTTGCAGGTGAGCAAAGGGAGGAGGCTAGAATGATCTATGTGGTAATGGGTTGAGTTGGAGATATCATAAGAAATCATGAGAGACTATGGACTCTTGAGAAACAAACTGAAGGTTCTAAAGGGGGTTTGGGGGATGGGTTAGCCTGGTGGTGGGTATTAAAGAGGGCGTGTACTGAATGGAGCACTGGGTGTTATATGCAAACAATGAATCATGGAACACTACATCAAAAACTAATGATATAATGTATGGTGATTAACGTAACATAATAAAAAATTAAAAAATATAGATATATATATAGATGGTTATATATAGATGGGCTAGTAGAGTCACATACACTTCTTTGCTCTGTCAGCTGAGAGCCTAAAAGAAATGACTCCCCAGTAGCAAGCACAGCTGGTGCCCAGATCTAGGTTTTTAATATCATTGTCCATTAAAACAAACCAAGGTTCCTTGAAGAAATGGCTCATTTTAGAACTGTGGCAGGAGTTATACAGAATGAGCCTTGTAGTGCCAGAAATTAAGGAAATGCTCAACACACTCACACCGACACACACTCATGGGGGGTATGTCTCATCCTGGAAGAAGCCAGCTGCCTTATGAGGCACCCTTGTGGAGAGGTCCATTTTACCAACAACCACAGGAGTGAGCATGGAAGTGGGTTCTCCAGCCCATTCATATCTTGAGATAATTGCAGTCCCGCCTGACAAGCAGCTTGAGCCAGAGGTCCCCAGTAAAGCTATGCCAGATTCCTGACTCACAGAAACTGTGAGATAACAAATGTTTGTTGTCTTTGGCTACTAATTTTTGCATTTATTTGTAACACAGCAATGGATAACTGTCCTTTTTTTTCCCCCTGATGTTCCCTGGAATATTATAATCATTTTAGTTTACATATTTAGCATTTTATTTTTCAATTAGAAATTTTCATTGCAATTATATCTTTATTATTTTTCTAATAAAATTTTAAAGTTTTTTTCATGAGCATACCTATTTTTATCTTCAATGTCAGTTATATTCTATATCACTTTCATTTTCTTTTTAATTTGAAGAAGTCTCAAGTTTGTCTCTCATTTCATTGATTTTATTTTTTTTTTAGAACTCAGATGTATAGATTTAAATTACTCATATTCCTCATTCATGACACACTGATGTTTTGTTAATTCAAAGCCCTTGTTTTTAATTTATTATTTTTTTTCCTATATACATTCTCATCCATCCACTACAGTCCATAAACATCTACTCAGCATTTCTTTAGATTAGTATGTGTATTCTTATAAAATATAGCATTGTTTGGTTGAGTGTTTAAATACATTGAAGTGGGATTTTTTTTTTTTTGAAGTGGGATTTTGATATAATTTTTATTCCATTTCCCCATTCAACACCATGTTTCTGAGAGGCATCATATCACTATATGTGAGAACAGTTTATTAACTCTGATTGCTGAAAATTATTCCATTATATGCCCATGCCAGGCATATTATATTCTATATTTTACTTTTTCAGTCATCCAAATGATCTTCAAGTCCTTGTTATCAAATCCACTGTTACCATACACACCACCATTTCTATGGGACATATACTACGGTCAGTTTAGCTAGATTCAAGATGTACATGTACTTATTTTAATTAAGTATTGCAGATTCCTTTCCAAATTGCACCAATTCATACTGCCACCACCTTGCACACCAGATTTTCAATAGTTCTTCAAAGATTTACATTTATGTCTTCAAACCTGATGGATAAGAAGTGTGACCTCACTGGTTGTTCACTTCTTCATAAGAAAATTATCTATTTGGATTCTACCTGTGTATATACTTTGACCATAGTTTTGTTTTGTTTTGTCAATTTTTTTTATTGTCTTGTTGATATGAAAGAGCTCCTTGGATATTTCTATATTAATTCCAGATATTGTGAAAAATCATTTCTTGTCTCTTCCCCTATTCTTTAAATTTATCTGTTATCCAAGTTTTCAACTGAATTCGTGTGTTTTGAGAAGGGGCAATAAACTTACCCCATTGGTTTGTGATTTTTGAGTTCTGATTAAAAAATATTTTCCTATACCATGGTCAAAAAGATATTTTCCTCCATTTATCTTTTCTATAGAAGTCTTTAATTTACTTGAAATCATTTTTTTTACATTGTGTAAAGATCATCTTTATTTTTCTATTATTTTCTCAATACCATCTACTCAATCATTCATATGTTTCCTCTTAATTTGTCATGTAATACCTACCTATTCTTCTGTTTCCCATTCTCCTTTTTTGAATTATTTTTTAATTGAAATATAGTTGACATACAATATTATATTAACTTCAGGTGTACAAAATAGTGAATCAACAATTATATTACAAAATGCTCACCACAATAAATGTAATTACCATCTGTCATCATACAAAATTATTACAATATTATTGACTATATTCCCTATGATATATTTTTCACCCCTGTGACTTATTTATTTTATAACTGGAAGTTTATACCTCTTTATCCATTCTTCTTTCAATGATATATTTGTCATTTCCAACACAAATAGCTCACTTATTTTTTACTACTTTAATTTTTTATATGTCTTGATATCCAATAGGGATGTTATCGCTCTTTAATTTTTTTAATTGCCTCATTTATTAATGAAACTTTGTTCTTCCATATAAATTTTGGAATTAGTTTATTAAGTACTGTCAAGAATCCTGCTGAGGTTTTTATTATAATTTACTTGAATTTATAGTTTAATTAGGGTGAATTGACATTTATATTATGTTATGTTTTGCCATCCATGAACATCGTGTCTCTTTTCATTACTTAGTTCTTCTTTAATGTTCCTTAATAGTCTTAAAATATTCATCATAAAAGACATGCACATTCGTGGTTAGGTTAGTTTTTAGAGTATCCTATTATCTGTTATAATTTCTAGATGGTTAATTTTGTAGTTGATCTTGAATCTGACAACCTTATTGAAATCTCATATTTCTTTTATTAGTTCATTGATTCTCCTGGATTTTTTAAGTAGACATTCATATCATCTGCAAATAAGAACAACTTATATCTCTTTATAAGAGACTGTATCAATTGTTTAATATTTCATATTTAATTTTCGCAGCTAATGGTTTTCATTTGTTTTTTGTTAATATATATTTTGTCATTTCTATGTTAGTAAATCCTTGAACTTATTTTATATTCTTGGTCCATCTTTCCTATACTTCTGCTTCAGATTATATATCTTGCTTGGTTTGTTGTGTGTTCTTATTTTGGCTTGTGGAAATAGGTTTTTGGCGGGGTAGAATTATCTTTGTCCTAGAAAATATTTGGGGGAAGTTAGAAGCACAACCTAGTCTCTGTTATACACAGACAGAAGGAATTGATCTCTAGGGTAGAGATGCCCAAGCACAACAGAATGCCAGTTAATCAGTCTTTTCACCCACCACTTCCCCTTCAGATCCCCAAAGGGAAGCAGCCATTGAAGAGCAGTCTCTTTCCACCAGCCTTGACTGCCTGGAGGTGAAAGGATGAAAGAGGGAATGCCTAAGAAATATTTTGCCCAGCTTCTCACTCTGGTACATTTTTGTACTGCCCTGATCTAGACAGCTGCACAAGAAGTATGGGCCATTACTGTATACTGCTGCAGGAATGGAGCAGGAAATTATTGACATAGGCAATGGTGGGAGAAGGAAAAGAGGAGAAAATCAAACTGCTTCTCTCCAGTTTATACTCCTGGAACATTGTCATTCAGCCTCTGCTCCTGGTTGCAACCCCCCTCTCAAGGTGTCTGCGTTACATAAAGTTAGAAGGCATCTTGCACACCATAGCTTATGTGACTAGTGTTCTCTGGAGTTGCGCATTGTGAAAAATTCATGGCTGTATTCAGCAACTCTAACCACTCAGTCCTGATTCCACATGTGCTAGTTCAGAGCCTCAGAGATTTCTAGTTTTCTACTCTTTCCTTGGCTCCATATTTCCCTTAATCATTTCTCCGGAGTTCAGAGAAGGAATCAGCTGCATATGCTTTTTCAAAGTCTTGTCAGGAACGCTAAAAAACTGGGTCTCATTTTTAATTCCACTTTTTAACCTATCTATCTCTGTCATTATTACAGGGGACAGGACCTCCTGTACTATAATAAAAGAGTAGTCAGAATGTTATCATTGTCGGGACGTCTGGGTGGCTCAGTAGGCTAAGCATATGCCTTTAGCTCAGGTCATGATCCCAGGGTCCTGGAATCGAGTCCTGCATTGGGCTCCTTGTTCAGCGGGAAGCCTGCTTCTCTCTCTCTCTCCCTCTGCTGCTCCCCACTGCGTGTGCTCTGTCCCTGACAAATCAATAAAATCTTAAAAAAAAAAAAAGAATGTTATCATTGTCTTCATTCTCGTCTTAAAGGGAAAGTGACCAAAGTTTGCTCATTAAGTATAATGTTTGCTGCCAGTTTTGGTGGGATGGACCTTGAAGAAATTGTCTTGCATTCCTTGCACTCTTCATGTGCTGTGATCTTTTAAAATCATAAATAGGTTTTTTACCTTTACAAAACTTTATAATTTTTAAACTTTATAAATATATTTTAAGGTTATAGAATACTTAGTATTTTATTAGTACATATAGTATTTAGAGTAAATATAGTAAATATTTTACACATATGGAAATTTTGTTCTTAATTCATTGTAATGATGAATTACAGCTTTCTGATGTTGAACTATTCTTCTCTCTCTGGGATAGTACTGCCTCACCATGCCTTTTTTCCCAACCCTGGAGAATTAGGTTAGCTAATTCTTATAATTGTTTTCTGTTGCAACTCATAAGATAGGGATTATTTATCTCTTGGCAGTTTGTTACACTCACTTACAAAACCATGTTAGCCTGGTATCTTTATTTCTCTATTGTAATCTTTTTGGTGATTTAGTTTATTCATATTTCCTTTTATTCTTTTTTCACTCTTGGAATCGTATATGTTTTGAGATATTTATTTTAGTTAGGTTTTTCAAATTTATTTCAGTCTGGTTATATAGAATACTTTATTATTATAATTCATTTTTATATGTCTATTTTACTCTTTGTTGCCTCAAATTAAGAGTTTTTCAAATTAAGATTTTAATTCTGCTCTGCATTTTAAATTTTACTCAAATATATATTTTTTAATCTCTCCCTTCTTCCTTTTCATGTCATCAATTGGTCTTTTCATCTCCCTCCATTCTCTTATTATAGCTTCACACATCTATTTCACTGAGTTCTCTTCCAGTCCCGTGGACAGTTTAAAATAGTTTTCTAAAATTATTTTTTCTGGTTCCTGTGGTGAATAATTTTCAGAAATTGGCTTTTAATTGGAAGCATTCATTTTCTTTCTGCACCAGTGCAATTCTTGTTGTTGTTGTTATCCCCCTGGTTTACTGTTTTGTTGTGTTTTTTTTGCATTAGATAAGGTCTGTTTGTTCTGCTCAGCTTTTTTGATGAATTTCAACTGTCTACTAGGCTTTTTTTTTTTTAATTTTACTGCACTTACATTTTTTAACATAAAATAAATATTATGCATTAAGATGTTTTGCATATTATCATTCTTCAGCAGATAATATACTTGTAAAAATACATAAATACATTTGTAAAGGTAGACAAGTGTACATATGAGAAGTATATGTCAAGAAGCTAAATAAGTGATTCTCAGTGAGAAGGATGACATAATATTTTAAATATTTATTTGGAACACAATTTCCATTATTCCCATTATGCAACCTTCAAAAAATATATTATTATTTAGGGAATTTGCAGAAGCTAGACAAGTTGAGATGGAAGCCTTGATTGGAACAGGGCACTGGTTAAAGAAAGTGAGAAACACTACTCTAAAGTGCTCTGTCTCAGGTCACTAAGGTAGTAATCTGAACAAGGACCAAAAACAAATGATTCTTTAAGTTAATTTACATATTTTCTCTGAGATTCAATTTATATTAATATGTATTTATTGATTATGTATATATAAGTATATGTTAGATACCACAGGTTATACAAAGGGGAGTTAATACAAATCCTTATCCTCAAGTTGCTCAAAATAAGAGAAGGTAGACAAGCAGGGTTTAAGAATTTAAGCTCTTGATTTTTATTGCCTAGGTCTGAATCTTGATTCCAATCTTTACTGGTTGTGTGACCTTGGATAAACTATTTAGCATCTCTGTGCCTCATTGTCTACATCTAAAATGGGGATAATAATAATATAGCATTATTATTATGTTAATATATTATACATCGTTATGTTTAATATATTATTATATTAATAGTATATTATATTCATATAATAGTATTATTATTCCCATTTCAGAATTATTGTGAGGATCCAATGAGTAACTCAGAAAAACACTTAATAGAGTTCTTGGCACATACATAATGTATTATCTGTAAATATCAGATGCTATTTTTATTAAAATAAAATCAATGACAGGGGCGCCTGGGTGGCTCAGTTGGTTAAGCGACCGCCTTCGGCTCAGGTCATGATCCTGGAGACCCTGGATCGAGTCCCGCATCGGGCTCCCTGCTCGGCAGGGAGTCTGCTTCGTCCTCTGACCCTATCCCCTCTCATGTGTTCTCTCTCTCTCATTGTCTCTCTCTCAAATAAATAAATAAAATCTTTAAAAAAAAAAAAAAATGACAAAAAATAAAATTGGAATGAGTGCTACATAAAAAGTCCAAACAGCACATTTTAGGTGAAATTTATCCAGAAATGATATGTTTTAGTTTTTAATCGTGTCCGACATTTTAATAAGTATATGTCAAATAGCATTTTTTTCTTCAGTTTCTATACTGAAATGTGTATACATTTGACTTTGTAATATCGCTGCTTCTTCTTCTAAAGTGGACAGATAAGCATTATTTACTCTGTTACTTAAGAAACCACCTCAGGGAAAAACCTATACTTTTCTTTTTTTCTCCCTGAGACGTCTACTTGGGAAAAAAAGCCATTTGTATTTATTTCTTGGTCAGATAAATATGCAATGATTTAGAAATAGTTACAGATTTTTCACAGCTAAGAAGACTTCTGACATAGATAAATCCTATTCATTTCTTCAGAAATGGCTTGATAGCTGATTCCATATGACTGTTTTAACAGTTTTATTTAGATCTATGCCCTACATTTATCTCCCTAAAGTACTTGAAATCCACTCTAATTAATTTCATCAAATAAAAAATATCCTCAGATATAATAAGGAGCAAAAGCCCAATCAATATTTAATAGGTAGTGTAGTAATTACCAGAGAAAATTATTTTATTTAAACTCTAGTCCAAAACAAAACAAAACAGAAAGAACAACAACAGAAAACCTCACAGTGTTCTCTACTCCAAGCCTGCAACCTAACTTATATCGAATAGTTTGTTTTTACAAAGCTCACCAAGATTACAGTTGTGTAAAGATTTTCTCTAAGACAAAAACTGCATGCCCCGCTAACAGAACCTTCCTAACTTGTATCAAAACTCAGTTTATATTCCCACAGATGTCTAACAAGTTCTGTATATGGTCTTGGATTATAGACAGGGAAAAATCAATAGCTTGCTGTCTCAAAGGCACCGATATAGATTATGAATCACAGCCAGGAAGTCGTCGGTGATTTCAGCTGCCAACAACTCTTCAGTAAAGATATTTGCTACCTCATATTCTTTTACTGTGAAGCTTTCATATATAGAATAGAACAGGTCACTTTTTCGACAAGAACATACGAGAATTTTAAGTAGAGCAATGAGAGACCAAACAGAGCTGTGCTCTGGATTGATCAAATAAAAAATACACCTTCTCCACTTGCCCACATGCTGTGTGAAAGGCAAAGATCCACATAAAGGTCCTGGGCTGCTGCCAGTTATTGGTAGCCTCGTGCACCTGGCTGGATCTACATACCCCTCCATAGGCTGTGCTTTGGCTGCACTAGGTCAAGCCCAACGAGATCACCTTTTATGATTATAATGAAAACAACTCCCTGGTCTAAACGAAGGAAATACAAAACAACACAGAACCCTGGAGCTAAAATGGATTTCAGACTATGGGGCCACCTCCTCTCTTGGCCAGAGGAGGAAACTGAGCCTCAAAGAAAATGCAGGTCGCTCAGTCACGTGAATTACATTCCCTCAGGGTATTTTTACAAAACGCTGATGAATGTTCCTTGAAGGTAGACACAATATTCCTCTTCATGGCATATTATAAAAAAATGAGTAAATAGATTCTAAGGAATATTTTAAGTGTTTTGAGTTTAAGACTGAAAGTATTAAAGTTGCTATGCATGCGCCATTAATGGAGAAGCTATGACCAGAAAATGTAAGCATTCCTCTGGTATTTTAAGTGAAGGTGATAAAAAAAAAAGGTGCCAGGAAGAATTAGTAACAGAGTAATTTGAACATGAAACCCGGAAGAGAGAGAAAGATAAGACTCTGTAGCTCTCTCTCACACATGTTTCTTTACTTTTATGGACTTCAGTTTCTTCACTATAAAATGAGTATGATCTTACCTGTATGCAATGTCAAAGGGATTAAGTTTAATGCACGTGAGTTGTGTAGTAAAAGTCTTGGCATTTGGCAGGGAGTAAACACCTGGGTGCTACTTTTAGTATCTTACTTGTTTCAGGGAAAAAAAAAATAACTTTCTCACTTAAATGGTTTTCAAAAAGGAACCAAACAAAAACGGAGAAAGTCAAGAGATCTCAACTGCTTTAGCTTTAAAATAAACATTACTTAGAAGGTGGGAGATAATAAAAGTTCATTCTTCTGATAATTTATGGAAGAACTGAGGAAGATTGGTGTTTCCATTTTTTTTTTTTAAAGAGAAGGAAAGTTGATTCTGTAAATCACAGATAGGGCAGTTTCTTTGTGAATAACTCAAGACAGCAGAATAATTAGCACACAATCTAGTGATCACCTAGAAAAGTCTGAGATACAATACATATTTTTGTAAAGAACCATCTCACAGACATGCTATACAAGCAAAGGGGGCATAAAAGAAGTGAAACAGACTGATATTAGGAAGGCTTTCAATTCTTACCTTTCCCCTCCCCCCAACCCCCACCCCGTGAGTGATTACCCAGTCCAACTTGGGAGTATTTTCCATTTTGTTCTTAGATATTTCATATACATTGCTTGAGGGCTAAACTCAAAGGTAGCAGCTTAGAATCACATTGAGCTAGCATGGATGCTAGTTTAAGAGTGCCCTCCCACATCAAATATCTTTTTTATTGTTATGTTAATCACCATACATTACATCATTAGTTCTTGACCACATCAAATATCTTAAGAGTTGTTCTGCTTAGTATTTCAATTAGTGGAAAAATCAAGAATTCTTCAATTAAGATTATGTGTATATAGCAGGATGGAATAAAAGAAAAAAAAAAAAAAGCACAAACCCCAGAACAAATGTAGTTTGGAAGGAACTGCTTGGACACAAGGGTTAATGTACTTCAAATCCATTAAAAGACAAATCTTAGAAGAATGGCCAAGATAAAACTAGTCTTCTTTTAATTGTGTGTTTTATTCTGTTTAGTGCACTAAAGCCATACAAAACAAGTTAGAAATGATTCACAGAAGAGAAGCAGAGCTGTTTCAAGAGGGAAAAGGGATTCAGTGAAAATAAAGAAATTGTGATGTTTAAAGTAAATGAGAGAATAAGGGATTTGTTTTTGGTTTGGTTTGGTTTGGTTTGGTCTTCAATATGGGAGAATTGATTCTGGAGTGTTACATTGTTACCGCTATGGGGGGCCAAACATTATGGTGTAGGCTCAATGTGGGCAAAACTCTCTACCTAGCTACATAGTCACAATTGCACCCCTGAACCTGTGTGACTCTCTGTGTTCCATTAGTGCTTAGGGATAAATGAAATAGAAATCCAGCAAACTCCTGCACCTTCCATGGGCCACACACACACCTTCTTCAAAGAGCTCTGAAAGCCAGCCCTGAGGTACTCTTTTCCCTTCCAAATCAACCCTTTCTTGTGTGCTCTCTTCTGGCCTTGCAACTCTTTAGAGTTCTCATAATTACTGCTTTATCATAATTTTTCATTGTATTAAACTTCCCTTATCCCAATCACTTTGTCTTTCAGTCCCCTAATTGTGCCCAGACTTTTTTAATTTTTACCTTTTAATTTTTAGTCTTTATGAATCCTTATTTTGAAAATATGTTTCTTGCACACAGTACATTGCTGGCTTTTGTTAATTTTTAAATCTTACCATTGAATTTTGCTCCTTAGATTGATTGTACTTATGGCGATGCTTAGATTCATTTTCATCAGCTTACTTTGTGCTGTTTCACCTACTCTCTCCTTTCTTATTCAGAAAAATTTCCCTGCTGGTTGGAAATGTACACAAATGTACATGTTATAGTCTTCTTAGCAATTTTTGTATGCATGTTTAAATTAATGTAGTCTCATCAACATCTTTAATGTAGTCTTGAAAAATGGTTTTGCTATTATTACCAACTTCCTCTGACTCATTTGCTGTGGTTGTCAAAATTCTTTGTTCTGTCTTAATTTTTTTTTTTTTAAGTTCACAAATTAGGTATCATTCTAATTGTTTAATCTGCTATATTTGGGGTTATCAGCAAGTTTACAATTTACTTTTCTCACCATTTCTTCTAATATTTTATAGATTTCCTTCCCTGGTTATCCTCTCATTTCCACTTTTTCCCCTGAAGTGTATCCCTTAGATTTTCCATCACTGAAGGTCTTTTGGCAGTAAGCTTATTCAGGATCTTTTTTTTTCCCCCCTCTTCTAATGGCTTTATGTTCTTTCCTCAAATTATAGTTTTGGAATATTCTGTACTGTGTTCACTGGTATGTTTTCAGGACTTTCAAGACATTTTAGTTATTGATTTAAATCTACTATTTATTTGGAAATCTTATTTGTTTTCATTTTGTTTCCTATTGCCTTTGAGAAGTCAGCTATCACTCTATTATTTATTTGTAGAAATTTTTTTCGAACCACTCTGAAATTAATTAATTAATTAATTAATTAATTTATTTATTTATTTATTTATGTCTCAGGAGATTTGTAGTTTTGTTATATTGTGGATATCCTTTTATCTTGGAATTTTTGGTTTCTTTAATATAAATGTTAGTATTATATTAGTTAGTGTTCTCCAGAGAAACAGAATCAGTGAGATGTATATGTATATACATAAACACATGTAAAAAGCTTTCACAATTCCTCAAACTTCACAGGCTCATGAGATTATAAGATTTTCACTATTCCTGAAAAATTCCAAGTCCATCCCTAATCTAGGGGCCATTTTAACTCCTCTATACTAAGAAACTTGTTTCCTTAGGTAATCTACTGGATTACTCATTCTCAATCTCTCTCTCTCCTTGTTATCTATATCTACCTCTCTATGTATCTATGTATATATTTATGTATCTATGTATCTATCTCTATCATCTCCATCAACAGATAGAGATTTTAAGGACTTGGTTTACATGGTTGTGGGGCTGGCAAGTCCAAAATCTGTAGGGAAGGCCAGTAGTCTGGAAAAGCCCCTGGGAGGAGTTCTATTGCAGCCTGAATGCAAAGGCAGTCTAGAGGCAGAATTCCTTTGCCTTAGGGGAGTCTGGTTTTTTTCTATTAAAACCTTCAATAGATTGATGAGACCCATCCACATTATAGTGGGTAATCTGCTTTACTCAAAGTCCACTGATTTAAACATTAATTTCATCCAGAAAACACCTTCACAGAAACATCCAGAATAACATATGACCAATTATCTGTGTACCTTAGCCTAGTCAATTTGAGACGTAAAATTAACAATCACAAATTCACCCCCTGCCATGTTTGGTACCTGTATGCATCTCCTTTATCTGTGTTTAATCTCCAGATAAAGACAGTAACAAAGTCATACTCCACCTAACATAATACAACTATTCTGCATATAACTGAAAACACACTAACTCTTTCCCCTAAAGATGTAAGTCTATGACCAAGTCCAAAATAAACCAGTCTTTCTCTTTGGAGTGAGTGTTTTGCTGATCTACCCATTGAGAGCATCTTGATTTTATAGATCTCTAACCTGACTTTCAACTTGCATAGGCCCCAAGATTTCTCTTTCACCTCCTAATGCTTGTAGGTCATTAAACCCATACTCTGAGGCTTCCAGGACCAGCTGTGCTCTCAGGGTGTACTTCTTTGTAATCATAATTCTTTCTTGTTTCTTGTTTTTTGTTGCTTCTCTTACTTTACTGATAGCTCAGCCATATTTAAAAAGAGATGTTTCTTATATTTTAGGCAGCTGTTTCAGGTGTTCTGCTCTAAGAAGTGTTTTTCTGCAAAATCTAGTCAACCATATGACTAGAAATGGAAATTCTTCATTCTCTCTTTTACACGTTTCCATCAGGAATTTGCCCCTTTGCTCTGCAGAAACTTCTCTTTTCAAGGTCACTCATGACATCCACTTGCCAAATCTAATATTCATCTTGCTGGGCTCACATTGTTCAACCTCAGCAGCATTTGACAGTTTGATCTCTTTCTTCTTCTTGAGAAAGTTTTTTTTTTTTTTTTAACTTTGCTTTTGCTCAGTATGCTTTTAAGTCACCTCTATAGTTTACTTCCTTTGTCACGTATTTGCTGTCACTTTGCTGAGTCTCTCCCCTTCCTTGTGGCTCAGACCTCACATTGTTTCTCTCCTCAGTTTATACTCTTGATGACTTCATTCACCTCATCTTTTATCCCAGAGTCCTAGAATTGTAGACTTCACTTGAGGAGTAATGAGATCTCAAAAGAACATGTTTAAAATAGAAATTTTGATTTTCTTCCTCAAACTTAGACCTCCTAATATTCCCAAACCTCACTAAATGGCACGCTCCTCTCCCTAGCTGTCAGTCCAAACACCCAGACCTTCTCCCTAAACCTGCTCCAACCCACAGCCTCCATCCCATCATCAGCATCTTCCCAGCATAGAGTCCAACCACCTTCCAGCCCGTTCTTTCCCGCCTGAACGATGCACCCCCTCTCATAATTTTGTCCCAGCTTATACTTTCACACCCCATTCCCTATTCTGTACAAAGCAGACAGAGCAGATTTTAAAAATATAAAATCAAATTATTTTATGTCCTACTCACAGCCCTCCAATGGATCTCGATCACACATGATATTCAACCCAGAAGTCTTATGTAGGGTCTGATATGCTCTGAGTCCTGCCTGTTTCTCTGACCTTTTTTTCTCCTATTGTCCTTTCAAGTATCTCAGTCAATGCTTTTCATCATTCCTCAAACATACCAAGCTCACACCCACTCTAGGGCCATTTCAGCTCGTCTTCTCTATACCAGGAAATGTCTTTCCTTAGGTAATCTACTGGATCACTCATTCACATAATTCATGCCACTGACCAAATTTGACTTCTACTTCACTATCTTCAAAGTACATTTCATTATTAGCATCAGTATAACTGATGTATTTAGTTGGTGGTATAAATACCCACCACTGGTACTCACTAGAAAGCAAGTTCTAAGAAGGTTAAACATTTGTCCTGGGTCCAAGGATGGTGCCTAGGACATCAAATATTATGAAATTTATAAATGAATGAATTATAAGTAAAAATTAAAATTCTCCTTTTCCAAAATGCTCAGGAGTTAATGGCTGCCATATAAACCCTTGTCAAAACTGATGTGTTCACTTGGTAGCATCGGCTGGACTGTAGTTCTCCCGTTCTTCTGGGTTTAACATTTAAAGAGTCCTACAACTCTATGTACCTCAGAAAAACAAGAGTTGCCAAGTTGACATTTCACTTTTGTAATTTTCCTACCTGGACCTAGATTAAGTTTAAATATGCCACCATTTCACTCTTTAGCTTTATTCACTGTTTTTTGATATTTAAATTATATTCAAAAATACAAAGGACTCATAGGAATCAATTGAAAAGAAAATAAAGTGAAATGTAATGTGAGAATGGCTAATTAAAATACAAGAAACCCCAGAGAACTCTAGACAATGTGAAACATATGATTTTTCAATTTAACTTGTTTAATAGAACTTAACTGTATTTTTTCAAGTTATCATTAAACCTTAGAAATAAAAATAAAAGCTATTGTTAAATTACCTATAATTAAAATTAAACACATGACAAAATTGATTCTAAATAGAACATTTTTATTTTGGGTACTGAAATTTTCCTTATGGTTTAGTACTATGTTTCTTCATACCCACCACCATGATACAGCCATGTCACTCTTCCCTACCCAAGGTAAAAAATATATAAATTTTTTTTTCAAATTTCTTTTGCAAGATATAAAAAAGTCACTACTCTAAATTATTATTTTGACTTAAAAATACCTAACTTACTCCAGTTGTTTAAGAAAAATTCACAACTCCAAGGTATTGAAATATACTAAAGTTGAAATTTTCTTGTATTCTTAAACAGGGTTTGAAAATAATTCCAATGTATATGATTTTCACACCTATTAGATAAACCTGTTAACTTTTAATTATTCCTTTGAGGATTCTTTAACATGTGCTCACTACCTTGTCCTGTGATGAGCTCAATAAATATTTGTTTTAAATTTAATTACTTGTGTATTAAAATAATCTGTTGCTCTGCATTTCTCTGAATCTTCCAATTAGCATGTACTCTACACAGTGATGTAATTAAAATAGGACCTTCGCAGAATATAATGAGGAAGATAAATTTGCTGTGTATATCACATTCTGAAATCAAACAAAGGTGGTAGTCTTGACTTCCCATTGGATAATTAAAAACTGATTTGGATGGACCTGTTCAGATTCTGGTTTTGCCTTTTCAACTATAGCTGGCTGGCTGGAATGCTGCATACTTTGTGTTTGTGTGTGTTTGAGGGGACAGTGTCCAGAATAGGGAATCTAAATGTGATGAGACCAGTTGAAATTTTGATTCTGGAACTCAACCTGGTGAATTTGCAAAGCCTAAGAGCTGGAGCAATTAAGGTTGAACAATATTCACTGGCTCAATCTGGGCTGCAAGTGTCAGGAAATCTTCCTGTAACCAACAACCCTAAGAAAATTATCACTTCTTTTTGTTGAGGCTTTCAGTCGCTAATGATCCAAAATATGTTACAGACTGAATAATAAGAAGTTTTAAACACTGTATCTGATATTATGAGCTGACAAACCAAGAGAACATTGATAAGGCTGACAAAGAACTCAAGTCTTTTTACCTGAGCGCAAGAAGAAAATATATTTTCTATCTCAGGATGTCCTCTACAAAAGAGCTTCTAGAACTTTAATGTGCATTTGAATCACCTGGGTAGTCTGTTAATATGAAAGATTCTGACTCAATGAGTCTGGGGTGGAGCAGGAGATCCTGTACTTCTCATACATAACCATGTGGTGCTAATGCTGTCAGTCTTGGAGACTGCATTTGGAATAGCAAGGTTCTATTGCTCACAGAGTTCACAGCAAATATTTTAGGCTTTCTGGGGCATACATCCTCAACTCTGCCATCTTAGTGTGCAAGTGGCCATAACCAATATGTAAGTGAATGAGGGCAGCGGCGTCTCCATAAAACTGTACAAAAACAGGCTGGATGTGACTCATGGGCTAGGAGTTTGCAGACCTCTGCTCTCCCTGAGTCTATCCTTTATCCACAAAACCATTTTATCTAGTGCATTCTCAACATGCTTTCACCTTGCATAATGTCACAATATATTATTTGACATTTTTTTTGTATTTTGTTAGATCTTTTTTACTTTTGTTTCCACTTAAAATTACTTCCATGCCTCTTCTGCTTTTAAATGTATTATGGAAGGTGATAAGATATAGAAAAACAAATTTACATAATCTAGTGTTAAAAAGTAGGATTTATGTCAGACACCACAATGTGATAGGGATATATGTATTTATTATAGGAAATCTAGAAAGCATGGAGAAGTTCAAGAAGAAAATAAAAATTAGGCTAATGCCTCACTCCCTGTGCACTAAATTCCATCACATCTGACCTCCTTGATTATACTGCTTTAGCCACCGGACCTCTCTCACTGCATGGTCAAGTTTTACATTCTCCTGGGTTCTTCCCACGAGTCTAACACGTTGTCATGTCACTCATATTTAAGGATCTTCTCTTGACCATCCCTCTCCATCCATCTCTTCTTTTTCCACTCCTTTACATCAAATTCCTTTCAAGAAAAACTTGCTGTTGTCCCTAATTCTTTTTTTTTCTATTATGTATTTTTGCCACATTTTCTTTATCTGTCCCACTAGATTTATTTTTTTACTGAATATTTTAAATACAACTTGCAGACATCATGACTTTTTGCCCCTTAATGTATCAGCAGATGTCACCTGAGAACAAGGATATTCTGTTACAAAGCCACAAGCTTTTTTTTAACACCCAGAAAATTAAATATATGCATTAATATCATCTAATAATAAAAATCTATTTTCAAACCTACTTTTTTCTTAAACTCATGCAAGTCAGTCCTTTGTCCTCACCACTACATCAACACAACTCTTGTCCAAGTAACTGTGCTCTCCACATTGTCAAAACCAATGGCCATTTCCAAGTCTTCATTCTACTTGAGGTAGAAGTAGTTATTGTCAGAACCTCCAGTTATGAAGTGACCCAGGGCCAACTCCACACATTCCTTACTACCTAGGTGAGAAACTATACCATGAGGTTAAACACAAATTTATACTAAATGACTTCCAATTTATACATGTCCTCTGAACTCCATATTCAGATATCTAATAGCTTTTATTTGACATCTTCACTTGGATAGATCTAACAGACATTTCCAACTTATTTTATCTAAAAAAGAATTCTTGATTTCCTACTCACTATTTTCCCACAATATTCCCCAGTTCAGTAATTTATGTTTTGCCTAGTCCTGTAGCTTAGGATCCAAACTTTGGAGTGGTCCTTGGTTTCTCTCTCATATTACCCAATCCATCAGCAAATCCTTCCAAAGGAATTCAGAATCTGACCACTTTTTACTAAATCCAATGATGCAAACCTCAACATGATTACTATGCTAACCTTCAAACTATTCTCTCTGCTTTCATCTCTGTCTTCTCTATCATTTGTTCTTAACACAACAGCCAGAGTGATCATTTTAAAACATGAAAAAGATTTTGTCACTATATGAAGAGTACTTCACTGACTTCCAATCTCATTTAGAGTAAAGCAAAGTCCGTGCAAGGGCCCACAATATCCTAGAAGTTTTGGATCCTAACTCCTTTTTTACTTTAACCATTCTTCCTCCACCTTCTGGACTCCATAGTCCATTCTCTTATTTTATTTGTCTGTCTTTTTGCAAATATCACACTATCTTTTTTTACTATAGGTTTATGTAGGTTTGGATCCCATTAATATAAAATCACAAAAGATAAAATCACTTTGTTCTCCCATATTGGCATATTCATATACACCTTAGAATCAGCTTGTCCATTTCTTTTTTTTTTTAAGATTTTT
The DNA here is from genome assembly GCF_011800145.1 of Mirounga leonina. Taxonomy (NCBI): domain Eukaryota; kingdom Metazoa; phylum Chordata; class Mammalia; order Carnivora; family Phocidae; genus Mirounga; species Mirounga leonina. Next base: position 26,301,469 of record NW_023270415.1, on the reverse strand, counting down.
TTTTTTTTTTTTGAGAGAGAGAATGAGATAGAGAGAGAGCATGAGAGGGGGAGGGTCAGAGGGAGAAGCAGACTCCCCGCTGAGCAGGGAGCCCGATGCGGGACTCGATCCCGGGACTCCAGGATCATGACCTGAGCCGAAGGCAGTCGCTTAACCAACTGAGCCACCCAGGTGCCCCCAGCTTGTCCATTTCTACACACACACACACACACACACACACACACACACACACACACACACTTTCTGGGATTTTTGACTAGGATTCAACTGAATATGTAGATAATTTTGAAGAGAACTGACACTGTCACACTAATAAGGGTTTTATATAATTTTTATTTAAAGAATATTCTGTTTTTATGTTAGCTGAAACCACTTTTATCCCAGGAATGAATATTTAATATTATTAAATATCTTGTCCACACCTATAATGATTATATAATTTTTGTTGCTTCTTACCTATGACCACACTTAATAGAGTTTCTAATACTGATTCTTCATAATCTTACTAGAACAGACCCTACCTGGATATGTTTTCATTACTTGATTAATAACATTCTGGATTTGTTTTGCTAGTATTTCATTAACAATACTCTTTTCTTTTAAGTATTAAATGAATTTTATCTGTAGTTTCTATGTCAGGTTTTGCTAAAGGGTTGTGTTATCTTCTAGAAACAAATTAACATGGTTTTCTTCTTTTTCTATGCCCTGGAACTATTTCCAGGAGACAATTATTTGTTTCTTGTAAATTTGAAAGAAATTGTAATATCAAATGAATCTGAAAACTCTCCTTAGGAAATCTGGAATATTGATTATTAAATGTGTTTTGTGATAATTGTCCTTTTAAAATCATTGAACTTGGGAATCTTTTGGTTTTTTTTTTGTTTTATTTTGTTTTGTTCATATATTTCCTAGAACATTATGTATTTCAGTAAGCTTTTTAAAAGTGTTGGTTTAGGCATTCCTTTCTTATCTTCCTGTATATCTGTGTATTTCCCCTTGCTCATTTTTAGTTAAATTTATGAATTTAATGTATTTTCTTTTTTACTTAATTCTATTTAGGAACTTCTCCATATCAAGCTTTTCTATTGTTTTTAATGAGGTGATTATTTTTAAGTTTACTTATTAGATTTAAAAATATATATATGTATCAACTTCTGCTATAATCCTCATTTATTTATCCCCCCTCTGGTTAACCTTTTATTTGTAATTTTTAAGACTGAGCAAAACTGTAAGCAATGCACTGTTGCCAAATAATAAACACTTGAAGCAACTCAAAATTTCAGCTTTCACATCCCTGATTCAGTTTTTATGGTATGGATTCTTTACTGCTTTCAAAGCAGTTTTAAAATTAGTTATTGTATCTTTCTTTCCCTTTCATTTTTTCTTATCTCGTTCAGCTCCTTTTGCCCTTCTGTCTGGCTCCCAGGTTGCTCCTTTTTATATCTCTGTCTATTGTCTTATCCTCTCATCTTTCATCTCTTGTTTCATGGTGTTCATTTCTTTCTCTTTTTCCTGCAAGACAAAGCAGACACTTTCTAAAATCTACTTTTTTATTCTGTAGTATTTTATTTTGAAAATCGTTTCCTTCTCTGATTTTGAGGTGCAGTGCTCACCTCATCTAAGCCATAATCTTTTTATAAGCTACATACTATGATTTTTTTTACCCACTTTGAATGATGACATATTATCAATTACCAACATTTTTCCAAAATTGAGCGGTATACTAACATTTTCTTTTTCATCCCATTGGTGTCAGTGCCTGTTGTATCTGGTAGTAAGCCCGCTAATGCAGAGAAAAGTGCAGTTGATGCCCTCTAATTTTTTTTTAATTTGGAGGTGCCCTAGGCATCCCCATGGAATTATTTTCTAATGTTCTTTGTTCTAGAGAAAAAGAGAAAAAGATCCCAAGTCTCTCTGCATTTCCCATGGGTCAACCTGGTCTCTAGCTCTGTGCACCTACAATTAAGCTGCTTCTTTTGAGTCCAAATAATTATCTCTTGTCTTTCTGCCTTGTCATTCTGCTTTTACTCATTAAAATTTTTTTCAGTATATGAATGTGAAGGAAATCGTAAACTGCATAACATTAAATTATTAGGAGATATATAAACTATATTTTTGAGTTGTAGCTTATCCTTTACTTCTGACTTCGTGGATTTTCATTATTCACACTCGGACACTATGGCAGGTAGAAGCTCCCATGTCACTATACCTCAGTTAAATCTTTGTTAAAACAAAGCACATACATTGTCTGGGCAGAGATTTGCTGCTTTGCAGACCTCTTGCACAGATGTTCTAGAGTCTATTAAGATGCATAGGTGGGGACGGTGGTATTCCTTAAATACTCACGCTGAAGCCCAATCTCCTATGTAATGAGAACGTACAGTGAATATGAAAGATTCAAACTGCATGTCTGCAGTGAGTAAGACTGAGTATTGGTTCAAAATTAAACCATGAAAATATGTGAAGATAGTATTTGGAAGTCAATTTGTATATCTGCTTTCTACTCTGCAGCCAGTTGTCTCACTAAGAATAGCACATCTTCAGCAGAAATTTATAAAAGGATAAAAATAAGAGGACAGACACAAATGTACAGAAACTGAAAAACTAGTTCAGGGGTTTTGATACGTTAGCCTATCTCTAGCCCCCTCTAATATCTGCACTTTGCTTACAGTATTGTGAGGAAAGATTCATGTCTACATTTATGTAGAATTCAGCCGATTTCCAACAGGGTGCCAGCAAGGAATGCATTTGCTTTCCTTTTTAGATTTTAAAAACTGAAATATATCTTGGGAATTAATTGTTAAAATGCTGATGCAGTGTTAAACTTTCAAATCACAAATACAAATGAAAATGTAATGTTTATAAGGTTTATATTGCACTCTTTACTCTTCTAGCTAGATTTTACTTTTTTTTTTTAACAGCCTAGCCTAATAATAATTTGAAATCCTATATACAGCACATTCTTTGGCATATAAGTGAATAAGCCTTTCCATTTTGTTATTTCCCATCTTCAGACCTTGAAATTCCAGACTTAATATTGCAAGACTGGAAGCTTTTTATTCTGCAACGTGAATTGTGCAAGTGTCTATCTATGTACAGGCGCAATCCATTTTAAATACCCACAAATTTCCCTAAAGTCCCAAGTGGTTTCCTTGGCAACAAGACTGCTGAAATGTAAAGGGCTAAGGTAGTTAGGATATTGCCTACCGTTCTCCCTCTCTAGGTTATTTTAAATAGCTGCAATTTTCTTTGCACATCTAAAAAAAAAATCCACAGTGGTTGGAAATACAAAGGCGAATATGAGAGACATTGGAGAATAGTAGTACATCAGAGTCTAATTTGTGTGGACAAATTATTACTTTCACTACTCCCTGATTTGTAGAGCACCATTTTCATATGCCAAATTGTAGTACAAAAGAAGAGCAAACCGTAAATACATCAGAATAATTTTTAGATAGAATGAGATAAAATATCGGAAAATAGCTGTTGACAATAGAGGCAGTGATTAATAATGGCAAGGTATCTATGCACCTTCTTTTCAATTCAGCAGGAATAGCATGCATCTGATGAGGCCAGACCTTGGCACAGTGAATGGAAGGGAATTAAACACAGTGAGATGGACAAGGAATATTCTCTACAGCCCTTTCACTAGGTGAAACTTCAAATGCCTATACGTGTATTAGGGGAATTATTTTGTAAGCTCTCAGTAAATTATCTCAGGTAGTATTATTTGCCCTTATTTATCCATCTACATTTCACCACCCTTCTTCACATGGTGTGGTACAGTGCATTAATTATTTATTTTTAGTTGAGTTCATGGAATATGTACCACTGGGATTCTCAAAGCAAAGGGACATCTCCCCCTGATAGAGTTTGTGGATCAAACTGCAAAATTTTCTGCCAGTTTCTCCAACTGTGCCTCTAGTTTTCTTAGCTGTGTAAGGACCCTAGTGACAAAGGAATGTGTCTAGCAGCAACAACTCCCCTGAATACCAACTATCATGGAAATAAGCCCTTACAAATTGTAAGCTGGTATTTGTTAATTTCATCTGATACCCTCTAAGCCTAGTGATCAGATGTTTTTGAGAAAACCAAATAATGCTTTGTATCCATAAAACAGGGACAATCTCATGCAACCATCTTGTACATGTGGTTCTTTTGTCTACTACCTGTCTATCCTATAGTGTCTTTCTAAATAAAAAATTTGGAAAAAGACTAATGTTAATTTTTATTCTTATTATTTCTCTTGTACTATTAACAGGAAATATGTATGATGGAAATAAACATAATGTTGTGATGGTTCCCAATAAGATTTTTCCTTATGTATATTTCTGATTCTATGGATCATCACTTTTTAAAAACTATTTTAAGATAATACATCTTGGGCCACCTGGGTGGCTTAGTTGGTTGAGCGTCCGACTCTTGGTTTCAGCTCAGGTCATGATCTCAGTGTCATGGGATTGAGCCCTGCATTAGTCTCCCCGGGTGAGGAGCCTGCTTGGGATTCTCTCTCTCCCTCTGCCCCTCCTTCTCTGCCTCCCCCTGCTCTCTCTCTCTCTCTAAAATAAATAAATAAATCTTCAAAATAATAGTAATAGTATATCTTATTATGGTGAATGCTGTGATTGTGTAAGACTTTTGAATTACAGACATGTACCTCTGAAACAAATAATATATTGTATGTTAAAAAAAAAAGAAGGAGATAGTAGGAAGGGAAAAATGAAGGGGGGGGAAATTGTAGGGGGAGATGAACCATGAGAGACTATGGACTCTGAGAAACAAATTGAGGGTTCAAGAGGGGAGGGGGGTGGGGGGGATAGGTTAGCCTGGTGATGGGTATTAAAGAGGGCATGTATTGAATGGAGCACTGTGTTAAACGCAAACAATAAATCATGGAACATTACATCAAAAACTAATGACGTAAATACCCAGTAGTGCAATTGCTGGGTCGTATGGTAGCTCTATTTTCAACTTTTTGAGGAAGCTTCATACTGTTTTCCAGAATGGCTGCACCAGCTTGCATTCCCACCAACAATGTAGGAGGGTTCCCCTTTCTCCACATCCCCGTCAAATCTGTCATTTCCTGACTTGTTAATTTTAGCCATTCTGACTGGTGTGAGGTGGTATCTCATTGAGGTTTTGATTTGTATTTCCTTGATGCCCCCAAAGATACAAATGTAGTGATCTGAAGGGGTACATGCACCCCGATGTTTATAGCAGCAATGTCCACAATAGCCAAACTATGGAAAGAGCTAAGATGTCCATTGACAGATGAATGGATAAAGAAGATGTGGTATATATATACAATGGGATATTATGCAGCCATCAGAAGGAATGAAATCTTGCCATTTACAACAATGTGGATGGAACTGGAGGGTATTATGCTGAGCGAAATAAGTCAATCAGAGAAAGACATGTATCATATGACCTGATATAAGGAATTCTTAATTTCAGGAAAGAAACTGAGGGTTGCTGGAGTGGTGGTGGGTGGGAGGGATGGGGTGGCTGGGTGATAGACATTGGGGAGGGTATGTGCTATAGTGAGCACTGTGAATTGTGTAAGACTGTTGAATCACACATCTGTACCTCTGAAACAAATAATACATTATATGTTAAAAAGAAAAAGAAGAAGATAGCAGGAAGGGAAAAATGAAGGGGGGAAAATCAGAGGGGGAGACGAACCATGAGAGACTATGGACTCTGAGAAACAAACTGAGGGTTCTAGAGGGGAGAGGGGTGGGGGGATGGGTTAGCCTGGTGATGGGTATTAAAGAAGGCACGTTTTGCATGGAGCACTGGGTGTTATATGCAAACAATAAATCATGGAACACTACATCATAAACTAATGATGTAATGTGTGGTGATTAACACAACATAATAAAAAAAAGAAAGAAATGGAAAAAAAGAAAGAGTAGATCTTAAATGCTGTCACCACAAAAAAGAAAGAGTAATTATGTGATAGGATGGGGGTGTTAGCTAATGCTATGGTAGTAATCATTTTGAAATATATGTGTATGAAATCAACATTGTACACATTAAAGTTACATGTTTTATGTCAATTATATCTCAGTAAAGCTGGGGGAGGAGGACATTAGACATCAGGACATTAAGGGAAAAAAATGATGTAATGTATGGTGATTAACATAACATAATAAAAAATAAATAAAATTTAAAAAATTAAATTAAAAAAACTAATGATGTAATGTATGGTGATTAACATAACATAAAAAAAAAAAAAGATACAGTCCCAACAAGTTGTGGTATTCCTAACTACCAGCCTATTCCTCATACTCCTCAAACTTTCCAATCCAGCCGTTTCACACCTGCCAACCTGATTCTTTCTTACTTCATCACTTTCCTTCCTCCTTTCCTTTTTTCTTTCTTCCTTTCTATCTCTTTCTTTTTTTTCCCTTCATCCTTCTTCTCTCCTCTCCCTTTCTCTCCTCCCCTTCCTTTCCTCCATCTCCCTCTCTCACTTCCTTCCTCTTTCTTTCTTTCTTTCTTTCTTTCTTTCTTTCTTTCTTTCTTTCATTTATTTAACCAACTGACACTTGGTAAATGTTCAAGGAAAACATTTTATTGGAACAAAGTATCTTTTTTTTTTATTTTTTTAATTTTTTTTTTAAGATTTTATTTATTTATTTGACAGAGAGAAACACAGCGTGAGAGGGAACACAAGCAGGGGGAGTGGGAGAGGGAGAAGCAGGCTTCCCGCAGAGCAGGGAGCCCCATGTGGGACTTGATCCCAGGACCCTGGGATCATGACCTGAGCCGAAGGCAGACGCTTAACGACTGAGCCACCCAGGCGCCCAGCACAAAGTATCTTTTAACTAATAATTATAATAATGCCACAAGTAGAGACTATTGCATATTTTTATATTCCTAAGGTTTGGTACAAAATATAATATACAAATAAAGTTTATAATAAATGTTAGCTAAGGAATAAATGCAAGTATCTGATGGTGATTTATGAGAATAGAAGATTCTAATTCTACTTGAAGTGCAACTATTAAGAATCATATATGATTTTAAACCTTATGAAAAGTTCTGAGCATAGCTACACTCCAAGAAACTTAAAAGACAGTGGAGGAAAATACAATGAGGAATGTTATGTAAGGCTTGACATTTTATCCTAGGGAATTTGAACTTTATCTTGTAGGCTAAAAGTTCTTAACATTTTTAGGACATAAATCTTTTTAAATCTAATTAAAATGTCTCTTACTCTCTGTCTCTGTTTTTGTCTTTCTCTATATATATATCTCAAACTGTTCTTTAAAATTAGAGGACGCACAGCTACTTGGATCCTATTAACAAGTCTTCTAGGCCCTTCCTATTCAAAGTGGCATCACCTGGGGGCTTGCTAGAAATTAGAAATACAGACTCTTAATATCACCTAAAACTTAATGGATCAGAATGTTAAACAAATCTCAAAATGACCCATACACAACAAAGCATGAGAATTACTGTTCGAGGCATTAAGTTAAATCACCATAGTAAAAAATGATCAAAATACTACATAAGCAGCATAACAAAATGCTCAGATTTCCCACATTCTTTTGCCTTTGCTAGTGAAATCCTACTCCCTAGAATACTTATTTATTTCCTAAAACAATTGGCTGCCTTTTGAGGGCAACAATCCTACTCCACATTAGGAAAGATAAGAAATTTTAGCATGATGTAGGAGAGGCAGCAGAGTGTGCTGAATGTAGTTACGTTGCTAAGCTGGAGTCTTTGATTCTAATTCTGTCTTTGTAACTTAACTGTGGTATCTTGGAATCTTTTGGGGACCTCAATTACTCCTTGTCATCTTGTTGATGATGACAAAAGTCCCTTGTAAGCCCAACAGTCAAAAATAAATACTGTTGGTAATGCAGAAGGATATTTAATAGTATTATGTAGGAAGTCACATAGCAGCCATTTTCTGTGAAATGGGGAGAAAAAATTTTCAACTTAGACTCCAATTTGAAAGTTATTCTTTTACATAAGAAAAGAAGAGTTTAGGGCTGCCTGGATGGCTCAGTCGTTAAGTGTCTGCCTTCCGCTCAGGTCATGATCCCAGGGTCCTGGGATCGAGCCCCACATCGGGCTCCCTGCTCTGCGGGAAGCGTGCTTCTCCCTCTCCCACTCCCCCTGCTTGTGTTCCTGCTCTCGGTATCTCTGTCTCTGTCAAATAAATAAAAATCTTTAAAAAAAAAAAAAAAGAAAAGAAGAGTTTAAAGACTCCTTTCCTTCTCATCCTATAAAAAGAACACTTTGGAGAGAGAGTCATTAGCTTCACTGCTAAATAAATAAATAAGTAAATAAATAAATAAATAAATAAATAAATATTTTCCATGGAAAAAGAGCCAAAAATGTGGAAAGGTGGTAGAGGTACTGGTGTATTTTTTGAACCTCCTCAAGAACATGTAGAAACAGAGAAATAAGACAGAAAAATCAAAACCTACAAAACTTTAACAGCAAGTGCAGATGGGAAAGTATCTCTTTAACCCCCAATATTACTGGGTGGGGAGAGACCATCAAGGGCTGGCAGACCACACATTTGCCACCAGTTGCACTGAGAGGCCCAGTGGGCTAGTAAGAATGGCAGCTGAGGGCTTCGCAACCTCCAAAGTATGGTGGAGGCAGGGAAACTGCAGGAAGGTTGAATAATTATGAAGTTGTCTGGGACCCATGAAATCTCAAAACTAGCCAACGAACACTTTTCAAGATAAAGATCTATTAGTTTTCTCTTGCTGCATAACGAATTACCGCAAACAGCAACTTAACACAACGTACATTACAGAGGTGGTGCAGAAACAAGAGTTCTGACTTGGTAACTTAGGAAAACAGTGTTTTGACTGCCAACTGTAAGACTAAAGACAAAAGGCACTACACATAGACTCTGTTTTCTAGTTGGCAGAGTTGTTTCTCATGTGGGTATGTGTTAATGATTCTGAAACTGCTGTACATGTATACCTGAACTGTACAAACAATTAAGTGGATGGTAGATGATAGAAGGCAGACTTCTCACAGTTGGAAAGAGAGGTGCAGATAGGCAAGAGGAAAAGGCTAGAATGAATCAGACTGTACTACATTGGTGTTAAAGATATCAGTATGAACTCATGTTTAGCTTAATACAAATACAACCGTATAGATACAGAAATAACTATAGATATGTACGTATACATGAGTTAATACCTGCATATATTTCCTAGCTCTGTCCAGTGAGAGGACATAGAAGTGATGACATTCAGTAACAATGAGCAAACCCAGTATCCAGATCTTGGTTTCAATGCAATTTGCCAATAAAAGGAACCAGGGTTCCTTGGAGAAAATGGCTATGTCAAGGGATGGGCCAAGGAATACACAAATGAGTCAAGATCATCTTGTAGTGTCTTAAAACAAAGAAGCAAGCACTAAAAAACCCAAAAGGATTGGGGCATGTCAAAGAGACACAGAACATAACCTGAAAGAGCTCCCAATGGACAAAGCTGGGATATTTTGAGCAACAAAATATCCAATGTAGTATTGGGTTATTGCTCCAAGTATAAAGTAAACACCTATGAATCAATACTGAAATAATTATATGATTGAATAATTTGTTTTAAAACAAAGGACAAAAGACAAATCTCCTATAGAGAAGAATTCCAAATAATTTATGAAGAGACTTCCTCCATAGGGAGGTAGAGCTTAACATCCCACCTCTTCAGTGTTGAGTTGTGCTTAGTGGCTTGTTTCAAAGATTAGAGAATGAAAAAGGGAAAATAGTCATTTTATAGTAAAGAAACATGACAAGCACTACTTGGCCCATTGAACAAAGTTACCATAAACAAGGGTAAGTCTGTTTGATAGCATGTACCTTTAATATGATATGATCATATCACCTCTGTGATCTTCCTCTTAAAACTCATCACCCCACTCTAATATAAGAAAAATATTGACAAGTCCCAATTGAAAGACATTCTACAAAGTAACTGACCAATATTCTTCAATACTCGAAATATCATCAACCAAGAAAAAAATGAGAAATGTTCACAGTCCAAAGAAAGCTAAGGAGACACGATGACTAAATGTAATGTGGTATCCTGCATAGTATCCTAGATCAGAAAAAGGACCTTAAGGAAAAAGTAATAAAACTTGTGACAGATTGTACCATGATGATGTAACATTTTAGCAATAGGAGCAATGGGGTATGGGTGTTGTGGGGCACTAAGGGAGAGAGAAACTCCAGCAAGACTGGCACTACAATTTTAGGCAATATAATCACATAATCACACACATGTAATCATATACATTCCATCACTGGTGGCCCTGTTTTATTGAGAGCCTGTACGAGAAAAGTTTGTGGGTAGTACAACCCAAATTGAGAAGGCCAGAGACATGAGAAGCAAAGGAAGAAAAGTATTCAGAAAAAAAGTGGAGGAAGGACACAGACACAGCAGTCTTCATAAAGTACAAGGCTGATTTTTACAACACCGGAAAAATAGAATAAGAGAGAGACAGAGAGACGGAGAGATATTTGTCAAAACTCATCAGACTGTGTACATAGATTGGTACATTTTATTTTATGCAAATTATACCTCAAAATGACTAAAAGTTAAAATATAAAACCATGAGATTCCTGCTAGGGTCTGAAAGCTTGTGTCACTCCACAAATTCATACATTGGAATTCTAATGTGAAAAGTGATCATATTAGAAAGTGGGGCCTATGGGAGGTGATTAGGTCATGAATGAGTTCAGTGCACTTCTACAAGGGGCCCAAGAGAGTTTCTTTGCCTCTTCTGCCATGCTCACTTCCCTTCCTCACTCCAACACAAGAAAAATCTGCAGTCTACACTCTGGAGGAGGATCTTCATCAGAACCTGACCATGTTGGCACCGTGAACTTGGACTTCCAGCCTCCGGAATTGTGAGAAATAAATTTCCGGGGTTTATGAGCCACCTGGTCTGTAGTATTTTTTTATAGCAGCCCGAATGGACTATGACAACTGCTTTGTAAATTTTATGAAAAAAAATTTTCAAAAAGAGTAAAACTAACCCAAATTCACATTGAAATAGATGAAGGTCTAAATTACCATAGAAGAAAAAGAGAAAATAAAGTGCAAAAAAGGCACCAAGCCCAGATGTATTCACAGATGAATTCCAACAAGACTTTAAGGGTCAATAATCATAATTCTACTTTAATTCTTTTACACTATGAAAGTAACACAATTTCCAAATTTATTTTACTTGGAGTGTATACCAGTGATTTCTCAAATCTGTTAAAGATCGGACGGCCAAAAAAGAAAACTACAGCTCAGTTTTACTTATGATTATTAATATAAATATCCCTAAATTATTAATATAAATATCCCTAAATATCCCTAAAAATATGGCCAATTATACAGCATGTTCAAATGGTGTTTATTTCAGAGATGAATAAATAGTTTAATATTAGGAAATCCACTAGTATTGTTCATTGAGTTAACAAAACAAGGAAAAAGATTATATAATTATCTCTAACTGCAGGAAGCATATTTGGCAAAATATATTTAAAAACTCTCAGTATATAGAATAGTGAAGATTCTTATTTAACATAGATATGGACCTTAGACCAAAAGCCAGCATCTTGGGCACCTGGGTGGCTCAGGTGGTTAAGCGACTGCCTTCGGCTCAGGTCATGATCCCGGAGTCCCGGGATCGAGTCCCACATCGGGCTCCCTGTTCAGCGGGGAGTCTGCTTCTCCCTCTAACCCTACCCCCTCTTGTGCTCTCTCTCTCACTCTCTCTCTCTAATAAATAAATAAAATCTTAAAAAAAAAAAAAGCCAGCATCTTACTTAATGTGGAAATAGAAGAGGTTTTTCTGCTAGAGTCAGGAAAAGACAAAGATGCTAACTCCCTAGAATATGTGCTGTAAGTATTAAGCAATGCAGTTAGAAAACAGAAAGAAATTAGCGGCATAGGAATTGGAAAGGTAGAGGAAATGCTGTACCTATTCTAGCATGATAGGGATAATACATCTGAAAAGCTCAAAGGAATCCACGGGGAAAACTATTAGAAAACTAAGATAATATGATAAAATGTAGCTTATAAAGTCAATATAAAAAAATAAGTCTTCATGTATACTACCAAAAAAGGATAAAACCTAAAATGGAAGAAAAGTCCTTTTTTATATTAGAGATGATGATAGGTGGATGATACACAGATGATAAATAAAGCATGAGCTTCATAAGAAATGCGCAGGGACAACCATGAAAATCCTGATATAGAAATGAATCAGGGAGAAGCAATGGAAGATGGTTAACCCTGTTTGATATTATAAAATATATAAAGACATCATAATTAAACAGTGTAATACTAGCATATTTCTAGCTTGGAAAAATCAATGTGGCAAAAAGTCAGAAAAATACTCAATTATATATTGCAATGTGGATTCTAAAGTCAGAGAAGATAATATAAATGGGTAGTTACATTAAAAAAGAAGATAAGGTTTTATTCCTTTGTAACATGACAAATGAAGAAGAATTTTCAATTCATCAGAAATATCTATGTAAATGTGAGAGCACAAATGTTCTAGAAGAAAACATCAGTGCTTTATTCTATAACATGAGCATAGGGAAATATTTCACAACTATTTTTAAGATCCATAAATAATAAGGGAAACCATTGATAACTTTGATTATATATATAGAAATAAACTGAAACAATTTATAAAAAGAAATGTAGATGTCCCCAAATTATATTAATAAATATTCAGTTCACTCATAATACGAGAAATACAAATTAGAAGTTCACTAGTATACCAAATCCCAGATATTCAAAAGGTTGACAATAGAAAATGTTGAGTCCGTAGTAAGATCAACATTTGTGTCTCGTTGGTGGCCATGGAAAAGTATACAATTTCAATGGAGAGGTATTTGGGTAATATCTAGTAATATTAATGATGCATTTATCCTTTTATCCGTACATACAGTACTCTTACTTCTGAGAACCTCTTCTTAACTTCTAGTAATAAATATATGTGAAATATATGCAGAAGACTATCATTGTAGTACTATGATAGTACCATCTACAGTAGGCTGAAATCCATGAAACTACAGTCATATATTGGAATACTAAATAGTTTTAAAAATATTGATTGTGAAGTAGTTTCAGTGCATATTGGTAAACAAAAAAGTAGCAAAAAATGAATACAGCATGAAACTGTTTTTCCAAGGAAGATTGGTAGATACAAATACACAAGACGCATTTGGTTATGTCAAAATTTAAGAAGCGGGGGGCACAACAACAGTATTCAAGAAATGGTTAGCCATGTAAGAGAGAAATGTAGAGAGTGTGTGTATGTGTGTGTGTGTGTGTGTGTAAACGATAGAAGCTAGACCTCTCTGAATATATCCCTTTTGTAGATTTGACTTTGGAGTCATGTAAATATTTTATATAATTAAAAAATACTTTTAAAAAGTGTCATCTAGGGGCACTGGGTGGCTCAGTTGGTTAAGCGACTGCCTTCGGCTCAGGTCATGATCCCAGGGTCCTGAGATCGAGGCCCACATTGGGCTCCCTGCTCTGTGGGAAGCCTGTTCTCCCTCTCCTACTCCCCCTGCTTGTGTTCCTACTCTCACTCTCTCTCTCTGTCTTAAAATCTTTAAAAAAAAAGTGTCATCTATAAAAATTAAAGCAAAATAAAACAAACTTAATAATATATTAAGTTGATATATTGAGGAACTATTCCAAGAACACTTTAAAATCCAGTAATTTGCTAAATATCCCTAGTTCATATATTTAACCAACTATTGGTGTCATTGGGAAAGTGAATTTTCACTTAGAGGAAACAAGATATAATGATAAGATAAATGAGGTTAAGTCAAAACCCTATGATAAGGAAAATCAGTGTCCTAAGATGGCTGACGAGCCAGCGGGAGAGTCCCAGTCTTTGCCCTGGAGCTCTTCCAGGTTCTTCTCCCTGCTCTGCCTCCCGCGGGCACCAATCCTGGCTCTTCTCCCTGCCCCGCTTCGCGCATGCACCAGAAGTGCCAAGTATGCAGAAGTAGAAGTGTATAAATTGCCCCCTTTGTTTGTGCTTGGGCCTCAGACCTTTGGAGACCACTCTCCTCTGAGCCCACCGACCTTAAATAAACCTCCTATCTTCCAAGATCTCCGAGTGCCGCTTGGTTCTTCCATCGGGTGATCCAGTCCAGGTTCCGTAACACCTATAGTCCTGAATATGAATAAAATATGGATAATATATTTTTATATTTAATTAAATATGATTAAAATATATTTTATTTTAAAAATCTATTTTCTAGCTCTGTCTACTGAAAGAACCTAGAAACCATAAACAAACCAGTAATAATAAACACCCAGTAATCAGATTTTGGTGTCTAAATGCCTTTCCAACAGTGAAGAAGCAAGGATCCTTGGAAAAATGCTGATTTCACATTTGGAGCATGAAATGTACAAGGTGATCCCAGAAAATCTTGTCATGCTGCGTGGAAAAGATGATTATAAGGACATCTAAGGTCATGGCCAAAGAACTCAGCCACAAACTTTATCAGAGCATCAATATGTAAAATAATTGTAAGTACTGAAAGGCGTCAAATATGTTTGAATATAAGTGTTTATGATGATTATTTCAAAAGCGAAATGAAATCAAAACCTAAAACCCCATTGGTTACCTTTAAACAGGCTGACTACACATTTTGGCTTACCAAGGGCAAGCACTCTGGCTTTTTCTCCTGTCCCAGTATAATAATTAATAATGTCCCTTTTTATTTAAAAAAATGTCTGGGTCTAGACAATAAATTATGTGTTTAATTTATCTTTGAAGAATGTCAGAGAGCTAGCATATTAAATAAAAATTTGGCAAATAGAGTAAAATTGAATGAGTGAAATAGAATATAACTGTTCTTCAGGTTAACTAACTAGTAGTTGAGACAATGTTTTCATTACGAAATATTTCAGCTAACTAATGAATAAAGATTGAAAGATTAAAACAATTTTCTTTGAGGCTACAAAGATAAGGTGATTTATTCATGTTATCTCACTGGATTTTAAAGGCAAAAATACAGTGCTGTCTGTTTTGAACACCAAGGCCAGATATCCTCCCTCCCGTTTATAATGGTAAATTCATACATTTGCATACATAGGAAATCAAACCACACAGCACCACAGGTCTTGAGGGTAGGAAAGCTGAGGTTCTGGTGATTCAAGGCAACCCCATGCCCAGCCCTGAGGTCAGCAGAGACCCTGCACAGGCTGAGAGGCAACACAAGGTTGACAGAAGTTTTAAGTGCCAATTTCTTGGCCTTTATTTAATAAATAAATATAGACAATGATCATCAGTAAGGGAGATGACCAGATATTACAGCCTTTCTATTGGAATTATACCACATTACTTATGAAATATTTTCACCAAAAACTTAAATCTTATCAAGTTTTTTTTTTTTTTTTAATTTTTTTCTAACCACCAGTTTACAAGATTTGCAAGGGAGAGAGAAATAATAAATAAGACCCCGAGGAGGCAGTCAGCAAACCCCAGACTGGAAAACTATAGGTCAAACTCCCAGTTTCTTAAACATATAAGTTACAAGGAGGAAAAAAGAAAAGACAAAGACAGAGGATCCTATAAATTAAATGAGACTTAAGAAACCTATCAATCCATTGCAACATGCAAAGTTAATTTGAATGTGGTGTCACACTAACTTTAAATGTTATGGGACAATGTATAAACTGGATATTTAATGATATCAAGGAATTAAAACATTTCAGGTGTGTAATATATTGAAGTACATTTCAATAAGTTCTTCCATTAATTTAAAAATATACACTGATATATTTATGGATCAGATATATGTGGCCCAGAGTTTTATTAAAAATAATTGAAGCGAGGAGGTTGTAAGGGTTATAGATAAAATCTTTGGGGCATATGTTTGTAATTGTCGAAGCTGGGTGATAGGTGAGTGATAGTTATGCATGTGGGGGATTATTATATTATTCTCTCTCCTTTATATATTTGAAAATTTCCATAATAGCATGTTTACCCAAAACTGCAGGAAAAAAATTTGATACATGCTTATTTACCTAAGTAATATAACAGAAATACATTTAATAGCTGTATATCTTCATTGGGATAAGTCATGCTTTTCTCTCTTCAAGGAAACTCTTGAGTTGGAGATGAGTAGAGGGAGAGATTTCTTCCATAAATGAAACATCTTGTTCTCAGCCACTCAGACCCGAAAAGGAGAATGAAGCCCATTCATGTAATTCCTAGACACTGCTACCCTTTTAAAGTAAAAATTCCTTCAGAAATAGGCTTTCCTTTGTAATCCGGTATTAAGTGGTAATACTATTTTTCCCCTAAAAGGAAAGTCATTAAAAAACTCAATAACTGAAAATGTACGCATATAAGGTCTATTTTGGGAACACAAAAGTGAAAAAATTATATCTGGACACAAATTCTTTTCCGCTAAGCTTAAGACTGCAAAATAATAATAATAATAAAGGCTGAAAGAACTATTAAATTTATTGCTTCTTATAGCATGAGGAACATGCCGATACTTTAACGATTTCTGCTAAAATATTAAAACACTCTTCCATCAAGTCTAATCACCACCTTGTTTAAGGAATCTCTTTTATAAGAGCCTGTATCTTATAAGAACATATTATATAGGCTACCATTTGAAATCTCTATATTCAGTACATTGCATAGATAATAATATTCACTTTTTTTATAATGAGGATCAGGAAATAGTTGACCCCATTTAAACTAACCTTTATCAAAAGAGAAAAATCTGAGAGCTTAGCACATGGAATCAATGCTCTATTTTAACCAATAAAATAATATTCTATAAACCGAGGGAAAGGAGAAATCATTAACGGTAATACTAAGCATGTTTTTTTTTGAAAAATTTTTATTGACTATAAATTTTTCATGTGTTTTAAAAAAATTATATGGCAACAGAGATCAAGTTTTAAAGAGTGGAGAGAGCGTCAATAATATGAAAACATTTCCTTTGACCAGACTTCCTTCAAGATACCTCATACAGTATTCCTATAGTTACTCTGATCACATAACAGTGCTTGTTTGGAATATTAGAGATTCTGGTCTCAATGAATCAAAGGATGAAGATGTAAAATTTTGGCCACAGATCTCAGATTCTTTAAAAGTGTACTATTTTTGTATTTCATTTTAATGTTTAGATCACTTCCTCTTTTAGGCTGTGAGTTGAAGAATGCCCAAAGATTGTATAACAAGTCCACTGAAAACCAATGAATAATCTCATAAAAGATATATGCAGTTTGGGAAAGGTATCTTGTTCATTTTATATTCCCTTCATGATTCCATAATACACATAAAAATATGGTCTATTATTTAAAAAGTTATGTATAAAAGATTCGGATAGGAAAAGAAATGGTAATTGGGCTCCAAAGTCTTTCATCTCTAGATCATTAGAAACTCAAAAGGGCAATGTATTTATCATCTACTCATCATATCCTCCAGAAAAATAGCATTCATGTGTAACAAAGAGTGACTGGTATACCTCAAATTTACTGGATAATTGGGGGAAAATTAACTATTGTCATTTTTGGTACACTCACAAATTAAAGCAGTCTGTTACCCAGTTCAAACTACCCAACAGTCTGACAGGCAATGTTGTCTGGGCAAACCAGAGGTCTTTCCTCTATACCTTATTTATTTTTAGATGCAGTTGGTTCTGAGCTTTGTGGTAAACTATGACCCCTTTTTTATTTTAATTTTATGTCTAAATTGTAAATTCCCATTCTCTTTCTTTTATAGAGTTAGATAATTTTTATCATAGATACTGTGATTACAGAATGTTGACAGAAAAACAAAAGGATCTAAACACATTCTAAATTGTATGGCTAAGGTTCAGGTTAAGAAGAAAGTTGCTCCTGTAAAGGCGCATTTCCTGGGGGGCCCCGTTAAGTGCCCGACCCTTGATTTCAACTCAGGTCATGATCTCAGGGTCCTGAGATGGAGTCCTACGTCAGGCCCTACGCTGGGAGTGGAGCCAGCTTAGGATTCTCTCTCTTCTTCTCCCTCTGCTCCTCCCCCATCCTTCTTTCTCTCTCTAAAAAAAAAGAAGAAAAAAAAAAGAAATTTTCTCTCCTAAGGAAAAGTATAATCCCTAACTGAGGTTTATTATCATTACTTTTGTAAGGGAAAAGGACCTCAAATGTTAATTTGGAATAGCTCACATTTAGGTTAATTTAATTCTTAACTTTGATATGGTCTGATCTAATTAATTCTGAATCAAAGGCTGTCAAAGATAACAATTAAATATTAAGTGCTAGGGTAGAATGCTTATTTAGAAACTTGAGTTTTCCCTGTTCCAGGTGAAAATTGCTATCTTCCTCATGTAAATTAGGAAAACTTACAGGAAAAAAAAGACAAAGTGAAATGTATGGCAATCAGTGGGTATGATTGGTATATATTCTTATTGACTATGATTACATAGATTCAAGTATATTATAGGAAAAATAAAGAAGAATATCTAGTTAATTGTCATGTTTGTTAACTTAATTACTCTTTGTAGGCCTCTTAAGTTGTATCACTCCTTATATTTTTGACTGCGTGTGTGTGCATGCACTCATTTGCATTATTTATTTTTTGAAAATCAGTTCTATCTTTGAATTCTCTGAATAATCACCTTAATTATGTTCTCTTTTCATACAGAGTATAACAATAGAAATTTGACAATGGCCACTAACAAGTCCCAATTAATTAAAACACGCACACACACACACACAGTTCTTGATCATTTGATAATTGGTAATATTTTAATCAGCTTTCTTTTGACAAGCCAGGATGGAATATTTAAATTTATTGTATAAATTTTTCTCAAACATAAATTAACCAAAAGTGATGATGCATGAATTCAAAAGTAAAGACTCAAGTATTTTATGATTATGTACATTTCCTCTAATATGAGTATGATGAATGTGGCACTGCTGAAGGTCATTAATATTGGGAAAATTGATGAGTTATTTATTTTGTGAATATTAATAAACCTATACTTGTCTTGTGAAATAATTCGTACTAGTACTATAGCTAATTTTTATGTTAGGTCTGACTATTATTATTCTATTCCTTATTGCCTTTATATGGAAAAGGAATGAGAAAAGAGAATACTTTATGGTTCTGGATTTTAAAAATGAGCCCATGATAGATGTGCATTGGGATTTAATCAACAATGTTTATTAATCTGTATATGGTACGATTACCTTTATTTTTTTTAAGACTTTATTTATTTATTTGACAGAGAAAGAGACAGCAAGAGAGGGAACACAAGCAGGGGGAGTGGAAGAGGGAGAAGCAGGCTTCCCGCCGAGCGGAGAGCCCAATGTGGGGCTCGATCGCAGGACCCTAGGATCATGACCTGAGCCGAAGGCAAACACTTAACAACTGAGCCACCCAGGCGCCCCTGCAATCACCTTTAGAAGCAGAATGGTAGATGGATAAACAGGGGTGCCTGAGTTCGCAGTCGGTTAAGTGTTTGACTCTCGGTTTCAGCTCAGGTCCTGATCTCAGGGTCATGAGATCAAGCCCCCCCACATTAGGCTCTGCACTCAGCATGGGGTCTGCTTAATACTTTCTCTCCATTTCCTTCTACCCCTCTCCACCACTCTTTCTCCCTCTCTAAATAAATAAATCTTAAAAAAAAAAACACATGAAAAAGAAAAAAAGAATATGAAGTATAATTTCAATTTGAAGTAAGTTCTCTCATGGCTCTGAGATATGCCTCTAGGTATTCTTGTGAATGTTATTTCAACTACCTATGCCTCAGTTTCCTGGTGATCGAATTAATAATCCAAGCTAGGTGATCAGACAAAAAAAGATAGTAACAGCACTTAATATTTGTTACTGGGCGGGGCGCCTGGGTGGCTCAGTCGGTTAATGATCGGTCGGTCATGATCCCGGAGTCCCCAGATCGAGTCCCGCATCGGGCTCTCTGCTCAGCAGGGAGTCTGCTTCTCCCTCTGACCCTCCCCCCTCTCATGCTCTCTGTCTCATTCTCTCTCTCAAATAAATAAATAAAATCTTTAAAAAAAAAATATTTGTTACTGGGCATTGTGATGTGTTATTGGCATACATTATTTCATTAATTCCCAAAGAATACTTTAAGACAGAGGTATCATCTCCTTTTTCCAAATAAGGAAATTCATGCTTGGTGGCAAAGCTAATTGGACAAGGTGATATAACTTAAAAGATTGTCCAAGATTTTAAGTTTGTAAACTTCCAAGGCCTATGCTTTTAAATACTATGGTAGTCAATGATGTTAAGTAAAGCACACATACTTTTACTCTGCCCAAAAAATACATTATTTTAACAGTGATATTAGGTTCACATTTGATATCTGAACATCTGGGGCCTCCCATAGATTTACCCATCTCAGTAAATGATACTTCACTTAGTATTTTTCAGCCCCAAACCATGGAGCCAGACTTTACTCCTCTTCTTTACCATCCTACATCCAATTCCATAAGAAAGTCTGATTGTGCACCTTTAATAACTGGCTAATGGATTCAATTTTATTAAAAATATGTTAGGTGCTTTGTATTACTGTTTTTACTTGGCATTTAGGCTCTGATACGATGTTTTATGTTTTGTAATGTGAGTCAAATCCGTTAGAACACATATTATAAAAATTCCTTTATCAAGATTCATTTATAAAAAATGCCATATTAAACATGCATAGAAATGAAACTTCTCAATTAAAAATAAAATGGTGTCTCTAGATGTTATTTTTATATTGTGCATATTTACATTTCAACAAGAATCTTTCTCAAATAGGTTTACTTGTGTCGCAAATTTAATAACATCTTTAAAAGCATTCTACCAAATTTCAAATGTGGTAGGAAAATAGTGTTATAGAAAAATAATTAAATGATTACTGCAAACTATTTTTCACTTGTACAACATCATATCAATGTTTTTTCTTTAAAATCTGGAAATGATATATTTTGAGAGTCTGTAAATGTGAAAGAGCTAGGAGAGCACACATTTAAAATTGAGTGTCAACTCTAAGCAATTAATAATGGCACCCTGGAGCATCGCGTTGAAAATCCTTGCCTGTATTCAGGGTCAGAGTGAAGATCGCCTTGTGGGCTTAACGCTGTCAGCCACAGGCATTGACGAGGAGGGAGGCAGCATGACATACATTCACTACCTGCGAGCTGACCTCTTTTTTAAAACTTCTCAATAGTAATTTCCATTACTGAAGCGATATCTGGTACTCATCTCTGCTTTCAAAATATTTAGCACAGAGATGTGTACATAATATGCTCATAATATGTTGAATACCTGAATAAAAGTCAAAATCATGTATCCCTTTTAAAATATAAATTTTAAATAATGCCACACATTCAAGAAAATAATTCTAGGGGTGCCTGGGTGGCTCAGTCCATTAAGCAAGCATCTGCCTTTGGCTCGGGTCATGATCCCAGCATCCTGGGATCGAGCCCCACGTCGGACTCCCAGCTCAGTGGGGAGTCTGCTTCTCTCTCTCCCTCTGCTTCTCCCCCTGCTTGTGCTCTATCTCTCGCTCACTCTGTCTCACAAA
Organism: Mirounga leonina; assembly: GCF_011800145.1. Classification (NCBI taxonomy): domain Eukaryota; kingdom Metazoa; phylum Chordata; class Mammalia; order Carnivora; family Phocidae; genus Mirounga; species Mirounga leonina. Next base: position 26,279,925 of record NW_023270415.1, on the reverse strand, counting down.
TGAATAAATAAAATCTTAAAAAATAATAATAATAATTCTAAGAGAAAGAAACATGCGTCACCATGTATGATTAAGAAATGACTTTGAAGATGTTTGTAGTTTCCTTGTCAATCTTTCCTTACCCCCAAGGGTAACATTATTTGGAAGTTTATAACTTCTGCTTTTGTTTATAATTGTTTTGCATATATATGCATGCTTTTGTACTATTTTATAAATGTTTGAAGTTTGTGTAAATATTATACTCTTCTTCTTCAATAACTTGCTGTTACGCTGAATGTAATTTTTGTGATATTCACTTATGCCTGTAGCAGCAATTCAGTTATTTTCACTACTATGCAGTATAACTGTATATGTACCCCATAATTTATTTATACATTTCCCATTGAAGAATAACTTTGATATTTTCCAGATTTGCTATTACTTATAATGCTGTTATGCACAGTCTGTGTATAACACAGCTTGCACACCTGTAAAAAATTCTCTACGATATATGTCCAGGATTAGAATTTGTGGATCATAGATGAATCCACTTTCAATTTTCCTAGAGTAATGCCAGTTGTGCTCCAAAGGGGTTATACCAAATTTTACAAACACATGTGCCACGTATAAGAAATCTTGCTGTGCCGCATCCTCGTTAACACTTGATACAGTCAAACTTCCATTTTTTGCCAATTTGGTGACTGAAATACTATGTTATTGTGATTTTAACTTGTACTTATCTACTTATCATTGAGGTGATGCATCTTTTCATATATTTACATATATTTATTGCTCATTCATGTTTTATCTTCTATGAAATATCTGTTCAGGATTTTTGCCCTTATTTTGATTGGATTTCTTACAGGTTTCTCTTATTGATTGTATGAATTCATTTTTTTTTATTCTTTGTACTAACCCTTTGCTTGTTATCACTTCAGTAAATAGTTTCCTCAGATTATGGCCTATCTTAACTTTTTAATAATAGCCCTAAACATTTGTAAGCTTTTGAGTTTATTGAAGTAAAGTGGATCTTTTTGTGTTTTTATTCATTATATATTCAGTAACATATGTATTGCTACATGTTGGAGGTTATGGGGTTGTAACTTGAAACAAAGCAGATAAAAGTGTCTGCTGCTATAGAAAATAGCTTATTGTGTGTACATGTGTGTTGGGGATGGTGGCAATCAATAAGGTAAGAAGTGTGTTAGAAGGGCTATCTGATAAGTGAAAAATAAATCAATAAGAGGGAGTTATGGCTATAAGAATAAGTGGGTGCGTCTTTAGATAGAATGACTAGGGAAAGCCATCCTAAGGAATTGAGATTTGAATAAATACTAGAAAAGGTGAAGGACTGAGATGTGCAGATCTCTGAGGAAAAGGTGTCTCATTCAGAGGGAAGAAAAAACATAAATTCCCTTAGGGAGGAATGTGCTTGGCTTGTCATAGAGTAAGTCAAAGAGTAGTTAGAAAAAAAAAAAAAAATAGAGTGGTAGTCAGGGTAGGGGTGTCAGATTCTATAGGACTTTGAAGACCATTTTATGAACTTTGCCTTTTACACTGTGATGGGAAATTATTATTGGAGGATTTTGAGCAGAACAGAGACACGATCAGACTTATGCTCTACTATAATCATCTTGGTTTCTGTGTTAAACACAGATAAAAGAGGGTCAATGGCGGAATGGGTAAGACCACTTAGAAAATTTTCACACGAATCCAGGGGGAAAGAAGGTGGTTTAGACAATGGTGCCAGCAGTGGAGGTGAAGAATAGTGGACATATTTTAAGGCCAACTGATAGGACTTGCTGACACATCAGGTATGGGTGATAAAAAGAGAAGCCAAGGTTTTTGGCCTGAGAAATGACAAGAAGGGAGTTGCCATTTATTGAGATAAAGAAGATTAGGGGGAAGGTTGTTTGGAATGGAGAAGCTTAGTTTTGGGTTACTTTAATTTGTGTTGTCTATTCTTCATAGAAATGGAAATGTTCACTAGACATCTGCATATGGGTGCCTAGATCAGGGCAGACATCTGGGTTAGCCACCGACATAAACTGGAGTAATCAGCACATGAGTTGGAGAAGCGGGACAGGAAAGCCAGTATTTTGAAGTCAGTGAGATAATGAGGACACAGTAAAAGTGTGTAGTTTCCCAGAATCCAAGTGAAAAAATGTCAAGAAAGAGTGAAGGATCTATGATGCTTGGAGGTCAAAAAAATATGGGCTGTGAATTTTCTATTGACGTTGAGGCCTTAAAGATATATTCTTATATTCTTTTCCAGAAAGTTCCAAATTTTGTTTTTTTATTTGTTTTTTACATTTAAATCTCTAATTTACCCTGACCAGCTTTTTGTGTGTGGAATAAGTTTACTGGTATCTGCAATATTCCAGTCAATTCATCGCTGTAATGACAACAATCAGAATTTTAATGGCTTCACAAAATAAATGTTTCTCTCTCATGAAACAATCCAATGCAGATCATGAGCAGCTCATTCTGCTCAGTGATTCAGATATTTAGAGTCCTTACATTCTTCCAAGTCCTCAGTACTTTCTCTATTCAGATGGCAACTAGAAAAAAGGAATGAAAGGTCATGGGACTGTTTTGTGGACCAACTTGGAAAAGATGTACATCACATCTGCCTGTGTTAGCATGGACAGAACTCAGTTGGAAGGCCAGGCCTAGCTGCAAGAATATTAAGAAACATGGTCTCAATGTGTACCTGGGAGAAAAAGAAAAATAATTTGACAGCAAATAGCCATTTTCTGTCACAGCATTTAATTTAAAAATTATGTTTTTATAAGACATAGGCATGGACTCTGAGAACAGAAGACTTAATATAAGAACACAATTATATAATTCATGATAATGGGTGTGTTTCAGTAAAACTTGGTGAAATTTCCTCATTCTGTTAGAATGATGTTCTTAATCTCAGGAAATAAACTGAAGGTTGCTGGAGTGGTGGGGGGTGGGAGGGATGGGGTGGCTCGGTGAGACATTAGGGAGGGTATGTGCTATGGTGAGCGCTGTGAATGGTATAAGACTAATGAATCACAGACCTGTACCTCTGAAACAAATAATACATTATATGTTAAAAAAAAAAAAAAGAAGATAGTAGGAAGGGAAGAATGAAGGGGGGAATTGGAGGGGGAGACGAACCATGAGAGACTATGGACTCTGAGAAACAAACTGAGGGTTCTAGAGGGGACGGGGGTGGAGGGGTGGGTTAGCCTGGTGATGGGTATTAAGGAGGGCACGTTCTGCATGGAGCGCTGGGTGTTATACGCAAACAATGAATCATGGAACACTACATCAAAAACTAATGATGTAATGTATGGTGATTAACATAACATAATAAAATTAAATTAAATTTAAAAAAAGAATGATGTTGGAAAACCTTATACCTTCCTTAAAAAATTCTGAAACCATTATACATTTAAAACAGCATTACAGTAAGAATTTATCAATTAACATGCAGTTTTTAAATAGTATAAGATAAACTACATGTTGTAAGCATTTGTTGCATGAAATTTAAAGATGAAATGTTTGATTTTCCACAAAAGTGAAAATAATATTGTGTCATTTATTCAAACATAATGCTTTTATTTTAATATAAAAACTTTTCTACATATAAGACAATATTTTCTCAATATGACTACATTTAATTATTATTTAATTACTAATAAATTATTATTTAGGTTATCAAGAAGAATGATTGCCCTTTAAAAATCTCCTTCAAAATAAAATGATCTAGGTAAGAAGGCTTTATTCTAAAATTAAAAAAAAAATAAATTCAGAACTAATATAACATTAATATTTTATACATATTTTGCTTTAATATTGCATCAGAAGCAAATTAGAATCCAAGCCCAGATTCACATTTTGAATGTTAATTGTTGAAGCTTCATGGATGTTTTTGAAGAGTTTGTTAAATCTCAAGTAACTATAATTAAATTATAAAGGGTAGAAAATGCCTATATTGGAAATTAGTATTTTATTAGGTCAGTATGTGAAGGTACAAATGCCCCCAAATTAATATCAAAAAAAATTCCTGGGGGCGCCTGGGTGGCTCAGTCGTTAAGCGTCTGCCTTCGGCTCAGGTCATGATCCTGGGGTCCTGGGATCGAGCCCCGCATCAGGCTTCCCACTCCAGGGGAAGCCTGCTTCTCCCTCTCCCACTCCCCCTGCTTGTGTTCCCTCTCTCACTGCCTCTCTCTGTCAAATAAATAAAAAATCTTAAAAAAAAAAAATCCTGATATGCTAACAGAAAAAAAAAAAAAAACAGTTTTAGTAATGAGCCTTAGAATCATGCTCTTCTGTTGGAAGCACATTTTACCTTTAATATGAGTATTTTTCTCCATGGCCAGGGAGCCACATATTTAGGTTAAACGGTAAACTCAAAACACATGTAAAAATAAAGATCTTTTAAAGTAATATTGGAGATCTTTTTGTATGGTGTTTATTCAGACTTTTAACATTAGTACTTTAATATGACACAAGTTCATTAAAAACTTATCTTGTCTATGAAACTTATCAGAAATATAATTCTAATAATTAAACAAAAAGGCTTGGGGCGCCTGGGTGGCTCAGTTGGTTAAGCAGCTGCCTTCGGCTCAGGTCATGATCCTGGAGTCCCTGGATCGAGTCCCACATCAGGCTCCCTGCTCAGCGGGGAGTCTGCTTCTCCCTCTGACCCTCCCCCCTCTCATGTGCTTTCTCTCTCATTCTCTCTCTCTCTCAAATAAATAAAATCTTTAAAAAAAAAAAAAGATTTTAAACAAAAAGGCTTAAATGAGTATTCTTTTTTACAACAAGGGACACTGGTATCAAGATAGGTACCAGTTTTGATAGGGATATACTTATCATAATGTGAATGTCATACTTTGAAATGTAATATTTTGCTTCCAATTAATTCAATGTAACCATATGTGCAACTAGTTGCCAATAGTAGTTCCCAATTTTTATCTTCAAATATTTATATGTTTTATAATAAAAATAAAAAGACAGTACTAAAAAGCTGATGCTTTAAATTTACAGCAAGTGCTCAATTCCTGGTTTGTTAACAAAGACACACGTGTCCACGTGCACGCATGCAGAGTGTCATTGTGGATATCATGTGGTGCAAGGGTGAATACTTTGAGTTCAGCTAGGCCTGGCTGAATCTAGATTCCACCTGTCATAACTGTGATTGTGGCCTAATTGCAAATTTTTTCTCAAAGCAAAAATTTTTTGTCTGTTTAATAGAGTGAGATATAACACTTGTCCAATAAGTTTGATTGTAAGGATTAAATAAAATAAGGTTTGATATATGCTTGGTTCAGACTTGGACATTAAAGTACTCAGAAACTGGTAGGGTTTGTGATAAATTCAAAGAAGACTCTTTGAGCTTTCAGGAAGCAACCTCTTAAAATGCAAAATTATGTATGAATTTCATTGCTGCACTGGCATCCAATTACCTTGAGCATGTCAGATTTGTGTAATAGTTCGGTCATGTCAGAAAAAGAAGTTTTGGTTTGAAGGCTCTAGATTTAAGATTTTATTTTAGCAGCAGTGAAAATAAATATTTCTTTATTACTAGTTTGTTATTGTTAAATTATGAAATGTACATACTAAATTATTATTTCATATTATAACTAAAAGTATATTATGTGTATATTTGCATTCCCCAACATACATAGGTAAACATATATAATAGTGTATCTCTATACATTTACACAAGTACTTGTACATTGTTCCTTCTAACATAGCTACATATAAAAATAATAATTATACGAAGGTATACATATATGTATATATGCTATATATCATGACTACAGGTCATTAATTTAAAAATATCGAATGTTTTAGAACTCATATATAGTAATGATATTAATTTTCTTAGCAGAGGTTCTCACTGCTTAAAATAGTATGGAAGTGATTCTTTGATTCTGCTGCACTTTTGGAGAACCTCAGTTGGCAAAAATGCATTATTTTGGAATATGTCTTAAAACCAATAAGATGATTGCTCTCTATCATAAAAAAATAGAGGGAATTCTCTCTTATGTATTGCTAAGCACAGTTTCCATAACTTTGAGGATGAATTCAGGCAGGAGAAAGAAATAAGGAAAGTTCTCACTTGACTAGCACAATCATGATATGACATTGGTGCACTATAAGACGGATGTATATTTTATAGGAATTTTTTTTCCTTGTCAACAGTGTTGTGTTCAGTGTCCCAACAAGACATCCATTTTAACATGCTCTTACATGTTCATATTCACACTGATGTACATAAATAGATACCCAGGAAGTCTACATATTTGCTACTTGCTCCTCTCAAACCAAAGTATTTGTCATTTAAAATATCTGTAATATTTAAATTTTTTTCCATCTTTTGACCCAAAATATGAACCAAATTTGATTTGGACCAACATTGTTCCTATTCTACATGGCATCTTTTTTTTACATATTTAATTGATTACCATTTTCCTCCTCAACTTTCTCTTCTCTATGTTAAATGTATCCAGATTTGGGGCGCCTGGGTGGCTCAGTTGGTTAAGCGACTGCCTTCGGCTCAGGTCATGATCCTGGAGACCCTGGATCGAGTCCCGCATCGGGCTCCCTGCTCAGCGGGGAGTCTGCTTCTCCCTCTGACCCTCCCCCTCTCATGCTCTCTACCACTTACTGGCTGGGTTTACCTTAGGCAACCTATTTAACCTCTCTCTGCCTCAATTTCCCCATCTGTACAATGGAGATACAAATCCCATGATTGTAAAGTTTATCTGAGATATAAATAAAGTTAAATATTTTTATTTTTTAAGATTTTATTTATTTAGGGAAGGGGATGGGGGGATGGGTTAGCCTGGTGATGGGTATTAAAGAGGACACATTCTGCACAGAGCACTGGGTGTTATACGCAAACAATGAATCATGGAACACTACATCAAAAACAAATGATGTAATGTATGGTGATTAACATAACATGATAATAAATAAATAAATAAATAAATAAATAAATAAATAAATAAAAGGTTTTATTTATTTATTTGAGAGAGAGAGAGAGTGTGTGCTGGAGAGGGAGAGAGAATATCCAAGCTGACTCCTGCTGAGCACCGCCCCCGATGTGGGGCTTGATCCCATGACCCATGAGATCAGGACCTGAGACGAAACCAAGAGTTGGATGCTCAAACGACTGAGCCACCCAGGAGACCCTAAAGTTAAATATTTTTATTATTATGAGCTGCTGAGCTCAGTATTTAATTCTGTACTTTAATTATGATATTATCAAACAATAGACTTAAGAGATAAAGGATGTGTAGGTAATCAAGGCCAGGGGTATGCATGGGAAAGCAAACGATGGTGTAGGGGAAAATAAGGGAGAAGATAAAACGCATATGAGACTTTCCCCGACAGATAGTGAATGCTAGCTTTGTGGAGAAGAAAGAACATGGATTGTTGTTTTAAATATGGGGAATCTTGGGAAATCTATGATTGACCTCAGGATGGTGCTTGCTGATTGGCTTCCAGGTAGAGTTTCAGTGTTCATTCTGTTGTGCTTAAGCATCTTGCCTTTCCTCACCATAGATTTATTGTATTGTGTGGTGATTTCTGTTCATTTATTGGGATTCTAATCTAGACTGTGTGTTCTGTGTAGACATATTTTTCTCTGTTGTGCACTGTGGTATTTCTCAGCCTCTACCCATAGAAAATTCTGAATAAAATTTTTGAATGAATTTTGAGTAGAGTGTAAATATGCTCATATGCAGAGCTGAAGGATATTGTTTTTCTGAGCTACCTATGCAATGGTGAAAATCCTCCCCCAACCACAGATTGTCAAATATTCCAAGATTTTCCTTTTTTAAATAAGTGTAGAAATAACATATCTGGAAGAATCTAAGAAAAGATTTTCACAAAACAAAATTGAGAGCAGGAAACTAAATTTTGGGGGAGAAATGAAAACTTTGGAAAAGAAAGGTAAATATGAGAAGGAAATATCCACAAGTAAATGAGATTAATTGGATTTTTTACACTTGGGTAACTTAAGATACAAATAATTTTCTATGTAAACATGAACTATACTTTATGTATTTATCTATGGTCACACAAAGAGATTTATAAGACAAGGAAAAGAGGGTTATACTAACAAGTAATTTTTAATCTTTTATGTTCTTGCCTATTCACATTTACAAAAAAAAGTACAATTTTTCTCTTACAGAATAATTAGAAATTGTAATGATTTGAATATTTTACCTTTTTACTGATCACTTTTATTTTCCATATTAGTAAATTGTGTTTATCCTCTCTCAATTGCTTTTCAACAAAAACAACAACAACAACAACACAGACCTGGATTAATATAATTCCCAGGAGACTTGTTAATCTAAATGAGATAGGTTTAAAATAAAAACAATAAAAACAAAAGGAGATTGAAACAGTGTAAATCAGATTCTCTGGAGTGTCACATGAATGAAGAGGGCTGTAAATTATTTATTAGAAGAGATGTCCAAATAAAAATGATCAGAATATAAATAATGAACAAAATAAACAAATATTTGCCAAAGAAGATACTTTTGACTTTCCTGATATTGATGGATTGATAAAGTTAGACCCACAAATAGAAGATAGCAATTAATTATAAGTACTGTGAAAAGAATATACCTGGGGGTGCCTGGCTGGCTCAGTAGGAGGAGCAAGTGACTTTTGATCTCAGGGTCTTGAGTTCGAGCACAACATCAGGTGTAGAGATTACTAAAAAAAAGTAGGAAGAAGAGTAAGAAACTTTATATAATATATATATCCCAATAGGAGAATTGTGGTAATATCAGATCAAGTAAAAAGTCCCAAATTTCATAGTGAAAACATGGACAAAAATATATGGGTGCAAAAAATTAAGGGAGAATAAAAGTTAGAGTTTATGGGAGTATGATGTTTCCTAAACATAGCTATTTACAATGACATTCATAACCATGGCCTAAATCTTCTGCATTTAAGTGTTTGAGACTAGGTTCTAGAATTTATAGATTTAACCAACTTTAATTTTTAGAAAATTTTAAAACTGTCTGCAGATGGACTTGTGCGAAACTTTACTATAAATACTTGGTCAGATATAGATCACAAAATGGAGCAGCAAAGAGCCCATGATTCCATGGGGGACTTTCAAATATAAGTAAGGTACTAAGAGAAAATATTGATTTTTTTTTCCCTTGCTGACAACTTCATCTCTCAGGAGGTAAAGGAAAAAAATAATGAGAACTCCTAATATAGATCTAAATGAATCAATACAGAGAATCTGTTATATGAAATCACAGTGATGTAACCTCAGGAGAAACTGATTACATCATATGTGATTATATGTGTGGTTCTAAGTGATATTCTCAACACCTATTAAGAGTGAATAAATGAAGTTGGGGAAGTTGTTCTACAAGAAGCTCTCAAAATGGTGTTTTGACCATACAGTCATGAATAACCTTGGTGGAAAAGAATATGGGGCATTGTATACAAAGACAAAAGTGCTTTCTATGGCGTTCTTTATGACCACAAATTAAAAATTAAAATATGCCAGGGGTGTCTGGGTGACTCAGTTAGTTAAGTGGCTGGCACTGGATTTCTGCTTAGGTCATGATCTCGGGGTCCTAGGATCAAGTCCCCCACCAGGCTTCCCACTCAGTAGGGAGTCTACTTCAGTATTCTTTCCCTCTGCCCTCCCCACCAAAATAAGTAAATAAATCTTTAAAAAGATATGCCAAAAACGCAAAGAAGAATTAGAGAAAATGAGAAAACATTAGCAAGGGTATTTCAGAACAGAAATAGAGTGATTCTCAAAGTGCATTATTATTTTCAAATTCCCTAAAGAAAATAAAGCTTTCTAGTTATATTGTGAGCAAGATTGTGAAAATTCTTCTTCCTAAGACAAATACTATGATAATAAAGCAAAAGAGGGAACGATTACCTTCTTAACTTCAATTTTGTTTCCATCTTTTCTGTCAAGGAGAATAATCTTCAGGTGGAAGAGCAAAACTAAAATGGTGAAGAGAAATTAAAATTTAAAATCATTGAAGAGATAGGAAGAGAGGAAAAGTAAAACAATTCTCCAGATGACTTCAATTTTCTGGCTCAGAAGATATCTAATGTAGGGGACTGCGTAATTTTGAAGATAAGATCAATGTCAGTAATCTTTGAGGAATTATTGATAATAATATAGCTGCCATGAGAATAAAGAAAGACAAATGTCCCAAGTTTCTGAAAAGGTTAGGCAGTGTCTTAAAACAGTAGACCTGGGATCTTGACATTTATGCTCAGTAAAATATTTCGAAGGAAAACTAAATGGATGGATGGTTTTTGAGTACTGAGAAAGGTCATGATTAGCAGTAGTCAGCATACGTTCACCAAGAATAAGGTATGGTAGACTCTTCATTCCCTATATTTGACATGATGACTAGGTCAGTATTCCAGAGGACCTATAGAAATAGCCCATCTGGATTAACAAGGTATTTTCACTCTTCTTTTGTACAAGATGGAACTGCATAAACTGTAGGGCAATGGTGATCTGCAGACTCATCATTAGTTTAATGATCTTATTTAATGAATATTAATTATCGAAGGACATAATCTTAAAGAGAAATAAGACTACCTGCACTCTTTTAAAACATTTTTCCCCCAGTAATATGAAGTACATGTTAGCTGACTGCAATGGTGGGTGTTTCAAATTTCATGTCATGAGTCCAAGCAAAAAAGATTTGATATACATTCAAGTATGAAAATGAAGTAGTGGTAAACTAGATCATGTGACATTTGTATTATTGAAAGACACCAGCTCATCGGGCAGACAGTTGCAGCAAAGTTGGAAGCATAGGATCTCTTTAAGGTCTGGGAAAGTACTTAAAATCTGCAAAGCTTGGGATGACAAATCTGGCATACCAATGTAAAAGATTCAATGTAGTCAACACCATTCAAAACCAACAAAGAATTCAAGTCATAGGAGATGACACTGTAGTTTGAAACACTCTTGAGGCAATTGGGAATAAAAATGAGGGTAGCATTGTAACCAAGGAAATCAAGTTGGAATTAAGAATAACTGTAACTGTATGCAGAACCAATGTAAAATTCCAAAAACTGCAAAAGTCAAGGTTCAGAAATATGATTTAAAAAAAATAACCACCAATATAGCAGCTATTTTGAAATATCATGAGCTTTCCGGCTTTGCAGAGCTAGAATTCTTATATAAATATACTTATTGTGATTAAAAAAACACATAATATAAAATTTACCATCTTAACTATTTTTAAGTGTTAGTTAACTAGGGTTAAGGATATTCACATTTTTGTGAAACAGGTCTCCAAAAATTTTTTATCTTGCCAATCTGTAGCATTTGACAGAATTACCCCTTCTTTCTTTTTAGAGTGATTAATATCCCATTGTATATATGGGCCACATTTTTTTTATCCATTCATCAATCAATGGACATTGTTTCTACCTCATGGCTATTGTGAATAGTACTACTCTCAACAGATGCACACAAATATCTATTCAAGACTATGCTTTCAATTATTTGGGATATATATCCAGAAATAGTATTGCTGGATCATATTATAGTTCAAATTTTAGTTTTTAAAGGAACTTCATATTGTTTTCCATAGCAGTTACACCATTGTACAATCACACCAATAGTTCATGAAGGTTTCAGTTATTCCATATCCTCATAAAGTTTCTTCCTTCTTCCCTTCCTCCCTCCCTCCCTCCCTCCCTCCCTCCCTCCCTCCCTCCCTCCCTTCCTTCCTTCCTTCCTTCCTTCCTTCCTTCCTTCCTTCCTTCCTTCCTTCCTTCTTTCTTTTATTTCTTTCTTGCTATTGTTGTGTGGCATGTTCTGTATATGTCTATTGGGTCTAATTGGTTTACAGTGTTTTTCATGTCCTCTTTCATTACTGATCTTCTATTTGGTTATTCTATCTGTTATTGAAAGTAGGATATTTGGGCCTCCTACTATTATTGTATTGCTGTCTATTTCTGTTTCAGTTCTGTCAAATTTCACTTCATATACTTAGGACCTCCAAGGCTTGGTGCATAAACATTTATTGTCATATAGTCTTACTGAATTGGCTTTTTTATCATGAATGGCCTTCTTTATCTCTTATAAAAGTTTTTGATGGACTTAACCTGGTATGGAAGGTAATTTCATGGTTGTTCTGCCCTATGCCATGTGGGGGGAGGGGCCTGTGCCAAATGTGCCAAATGCTGTGACTTTTCTTACCTCTTTTGCTGGAATCCCTTCTTGGTTTTATAATGGCCTGAGTTTTACAGCTTCTCTGTTGTTTTTTAGAATTCTCATAGATGTATTCTAATCTGTATATTTTTGCTAACTCAGTGTCTCTGTGGAGGAAGGATGGTCTGTGCCTTCTGGTTTGCCATCTTGCTTTTGACACTCTGGAGCTGGAATTTTGAAAGTCCTTCATCACAAACAAAGGAGGTGTTAATCTAGTCCTATTTTAAGCTACTCTAGTGAAATCTTCTTTTTTTTATTATGTTATGTTAGTCACCATACATTACATCATTGGTTTTTGATGTAGTGTTCCATGATTCATTGTTTGTGTATAACACCCAGTGCTCCATGCAATACCTGGAACCTTTTATTCATTTCTGGAAAGCACATATTAAGACTTACATAAACTAACTGGACCATGTCTAGAGAAGAGAATTCAGAATTGTAGAGGACTCAAAATTACATCTTGTAAAAGTGAGAAAAAGAGCCTGGAATACCAAAAGAAATCAGAAAAAGATGGCTTATAAGATTATGTTTGATAATCTTTATATTTGAACCTTTGTACTTAGCAGGGACTCAGGGGACTCAACAAGTACAACTCACTTTGAAAATGATTGCAGTATTATGCATTAGTAATGTATAATATTACCTTCAACCATTTGGGATAATGTATCTGTTCCCATTACCATGAATTAGCATTTGTATGTAAGTTGATAGGACTACCTGATTTGATGTCTAACAATACCAAATAAACCAAGAATAAGCATGTTGTTCATATTCACCTAATAAAAGAAACCTTCAGATTTTGAAATCAGGTATCTTGTTTTCTTTCTTTTTTTTTTAAATTTATTTATTAGAGAGAGAGAGAGAGAGAGAGCGCAAGAGGGGGTAGGGTTAGAGGGAGAAGCAGACTCCCCGCCGAGCAGGGAGTCCGATGCGGGACTCGATCCCGGGACTCCGGGATCATGACCTGAGTCGAAGGCAGTCGCTTAACCAACTGAGCCACCCAGGCGCCCCAGGTATCATGTTTTCAAACTAATTTAATCTTGTTAAAGAGTTCTAGACATAGCCTCCTAAGTTTATTTACTTATTAAAAAAAAAAAAATTGCTCTATCTGTGGTATGGAGAAGCTGAGAAATTAGGGTCCAGGTGAAGTTAATTTATACCACAGAAAAGGAAAACACAACAAACCATAGCTTTTTATCCTGAAGGGTTTGAACCAGCATATCACTGAATATGTGCCTCAGAAATAATGGAGACATGGAGATTTTTTTGATTAAATGTAAATAACTGCTAGAACCCTAAAAAGATATTTGATGAAGAAAGTTTTTAATGAATGTTTTCTTTGGAGCTATTTAATTTCACCATTGAGAATATGAATAAACGGTGTTGAAAACTAGTATTAAAAAAGAAAAAGAAAGAAAACTGGTGTTAGTGGTCAATGATATCTGGATTTTTTAGTTATAAATTACAATTATAGCTGCCACTAATTGAGATCCCACAATATTTAAGGCACTCAATCAGTTTACATGTGATTATTTTATTGTATATTTATTTTTATTCACTTATACATTTTATTAACTCAAGGACAGGCAACTGAGGACGTTTTTATACTCTCATAGTGGTTATCATTTATTGCCAGGAATTATAATAAATAATTATAAGCAATTTTCTCAGTACCTCCATTAATTAGGTGCTCTTATCCCCATTTTACAGATAAGGAGACTGAGGTTAACAATTTGACCAAGAGCTCACTAGCAGTTAATTTAGACTCAAATTCAAATTCAACCATATGTAACTCTCAAGTCTTAGTTCTCCCAATTTATAACTGTTTTTGAAAATGTTTACCACAATTTTTATTCAGCTACCAATTTTTCTGATAAAAGTGAAATGTTCAGGGCAAGGTAAGAGTGACAGATTAAAATTATGTCAGACTGATCATAGACATAAAAATAATGGTGATTTCAAGATAAATGTTAATTAAATCCATGATCTAATAATTATATAATATGGCTTTTTGTAGAGGATAAACTTTAACATTTTGAATCACATATCTCAATTTTGCATATTGACCTCATTGACTATAATTGATTTGCCTTTATTTTTGTCAGCCATATACCCTGATTTTTAAGTTGGAAAATATAATCGTTTTCTATATAATGCAAAATACTATGTAGCCATTTGGCTTTTCTATCTAAAGATAGATAGCTATTATGGCTAAGAAGAAATGTGATTTGATCTGCGTCTTTCTGAAATCAAGCATAGCAATATGAGTGATACTTTATTTTAATGGACATGAATATGAACCAAATTCATACTATAGCAGTTGTATTTATAAATGTGGCCATAAGAAACTGAATAACCTTGGACTAGTATTTGCACTTTGGGCTTTTTGTCTCCAAAAGATTTCCTGAAAGTATTTATTATGATGCCCTATATGTATGAATTCTGTATTTGAAAATATTTGAAATATTTGAAAAATTCCTTATCTACCATCTATTAAGAAATAATACATTTATTAAGGCATAATTTATTTCCTTTCCATTTTGAATAAAACAAGACACTAAATCAAACCTTTGATCTGAAGTGTCATTCTCAGTTGAAATAATTCTAACCAAATAGAAAGAATCAATATTTTAGTTAGTTTCCTGTGGGTTAATGTCTATTTTGGGGGGAGGCATTTGTTACATTAAAGTATTTCAAAAATGAGTTGAAGATGTCTTAGAGGGCATGGAATCTCAGGTAGGCATCCATCACACTCAATGATTGTTAAGTTCTCTTCCAATTTTTGTAATCTTATGAGTCTTCTTCCCTTTAGAGCATTGAAGTAAGAATTTCAAATTATTTTCCTGAATAAGAAAGAGATATAGTCCTGGGACTCTCTTGGTAAGAGTCTAAATTAAGCATTCCAATCTAATTCATGTTGTTGTTGCTTTTCATTACAGAAATCTAGGTTAACAAATATTGTTTTTTGGAGATGTGTCTTTTCCATTTAATTGAAATCTTAAAAGAATTGCAGATGTTCTAATTTTCTTTCATGTTTACAATAGATAATGTATCTCTTAGTATTTCTCAAGACTCCTTTTCTATGGATATACAGTAATTATTATTTTCTTGTTGATTGTGGGCTGTGAAGTAGGCAAACAGTGTATATTTTAATTTCAAAAAGAAGGTCAGAGTATAGAATAGTTACCTTTTAAAGGCAAAATGATGAAAGGTGTATACCAATGACTACTGGAAAACCACTGTTTAAAATAAATACTTTCGGGGCGCCTGGGTGGCTCAGTTAGTTAAGCGACTGCCTTCGGCTCAGGTCATGATCCCGGGGTCCCGGGATCAAGTCCCACGTCAGGCTCCCTGCTCAGCAGGGAGTCTGCTTCTCCCTCTGACCCTCCTCCCTCTCATGCTCTCTGTCTCTCATTCTCTCTCTCGCAAATAAATAAAATCTTTAAAAAAAAATTAAATAAATAAATAAATAAATACTTTCATATTTATGAATTATTTCTAGAGTCACTTATTATTTTTACTCTCATGGGAAAGTCATACCTTTCTAATTTATTATGCATCTTTATTATTAGCCTTTATATATTCCCCAAGTTGTATGCACTCATAATAATACTATATTATTTGTTTGGTGTCATAACTCATCTAATTCCAATAATACTTTTTTCTTGGTAAAATACTTTAAGATATGCAATTATCTAAGTAAATGTTCATAGAAACTTGAAGAAGTTATTGTATTTACATATTACAGTTGAGAATCTGGAGGCTTAGCTGACTTGCACAAGGTAAATCTAATTAATAGAAGATTTGCTTTCATAACTTAAATATACTGTTTTCAAATTCAATCTTGACTCATTAATTTACCAATTAATTTATTCCATGACTATTTAATGAGACATATGTAACAAAAAAGCCTCGCAAAATCCCTCCTTCATGAGAATACTCATGGTAGTGTAGGAGCAAGGCAATCAGCTCGCGAACAAACAAACCTGAACATTTCAAAGCGGTATGAAAGAAAAGAGTAGAGTGCTGAGAGAGACTGATGGGACTAGGGGAGAAGGTTGGCACCTTATAGACAAAATTGTCAAGGATAGTGTCTTTTAAGCGATAACATATTACTTTAGAAATGAAAAATGAGAAGAAAAAAGCAGTCTGAGCTGGGGGCAGCTGTTCCAAGCAAAAGAAATAGGAAGGTCAAAAGTTTTCAGGTAATAAACAGCTTGTCCCATGTGATTAACAGAAAGAGTTTGGTCCATAAGAAGGAGATAGAAAGAGAAGCCAAAATCTAATAAATAATGGATAGGGTAGAGAGCAAGAGGCTGGAAAGATATACAGAAGCCAGATCATGCCGTCTTACGAGTAATCAGAGAAGGGTGCAGGATTCAGAGACGGGCTCTTCAGTTTTAGTAAGTGTATTGGAATAGACTTAAATCCTATACGACCAGGAAAAGATCTCTAATGATCTAGACTGCAGAAATGTAAACTTTTAAGTATATTTTCCCTCTCAATCTCATTACGATAGTATTAAACAAGATCATACAGGAAAAGATTGTACAGGAGGAGAGGGTGGACTGGTGTGTGTGTGCGTGTGCGGGCACGTGCACATGTGTGTGAGTTTCAAGCCTTACTGTCTTATCACTATAATAGAAGGCAAATGATTTAAAAACCTTTTTATAAAATTTGTAGAACAAACACCTATTTATACCTAAGTAGCAACAGTAAATGTCATGACTTTTCTTTAAAAATATCAAAATGTTTTTTTTTATTTTTTATTGTTATGTTAATCCCCATACATTACATCATCAGTTTTAGATGAAGTGCTCCATGATTCATTGTTTGTGCATAACACCCAGTGCTCCATGCAGAAGGTGCCCTCCTCAATACCCACCACCAGGCTAACCCATCCCCCCACCCCCCTCCCCTCTAGAACCCTCAGTTTGTTTTTCAGAGTCCATCGTCTCTCATGGTTCGTCTACCCCTCCGATTTCCCCCCCTTCATTCTTCCCCTCCTGCTATCTTCTTCTTCTTTTTTTTTTTCCTTAACAAATGTTTTGATTCATACCAATATCTTTCCTTTTATAATTTATGAATTAAACCCAAGAGCATTACATAAAGTCTGCTCTACTGTTTTGTGAACTAGTATATATTCCTTGTGTATTTTACCCACCTGAACAAAATCATGAGAGATGATTACACAGTGTTCCATAGGTTTCCCTGAGATTAGCTCTCAAACTCTTTGCTTTTAGAACCTCTTTTTTTCAAAAAAAAAAAAAAAAAAAGATCTTATTTATTTGAGAGAAAGAGAGATGGAGAGAACAAGTGGGAGGAGGGGCAGAGGGAGAAGCAGACCCCTTGCAGAGCAGGGAGTCTGGCTCGGGACTCAATCCAGGACCCTGGGATCATGAACTGAGCCAAAGGCAGACACTAACCAACTGAGCCACCCAGGTGCCCCTAGAACCTCTTAATACATCAAAAACTAATGATGTACTGTATGGTGACTAACATAACATAATCAAATTAAATTAAATTTAAAAAATACTGTTAAAATTGAATACTCCTAAAGTTTTGAATAAGTGGGTTATATCTCTATATATTTACCATATTATAAATTAGAACTTTGAATTTTAAAAATAACTACTTATTAACTCATTTCAGAAATAGCAATAATAAGCACATAATATATTACCATAAATAAGATATTTTTCTTTTAAAAATTTAAGTTTTACAAAACAAAACAAAATTGCTGAAAAGATTGGCATTATTTACATTCTTGCAAACCTCATTAAAACCTTACATAATAAATTCTCATATCTATTTCTACATGCAATCCGTTGTAATACATTGTTGTGGTTAACATATATAAAAGAAAAATCAAATAAGAAGTTGGAAAGGAAGGCATATTTTAATATTCTTTCAGATAATTGTGGATATTCTTCTTAGGTCTTACATCAAAACTAAGTTGTAGTCCCTTAAAGGTTAGCTGCAGTGTGGAATCTGAAGCTATACCAATCAACTTTTCTTACTGTATTTTGTTAAAATCCACTGGTCTATCTTGCACTTTAAATGAATCTTTAGGGGCGCCTGGGTGGCTCAGTCAGTTAAGCAACTGCCTCTGGCTCAGGTCGTGATCCCACCCTGGGATCAAGCCCCATGTCAGGCTCTCTGCTCAGCGGGGAGCCTGCTTCTCCCTCTCCCTCTGCCTGCCACTCTGCCTACTTCTGCTCTCTCCCTATCAAATAAATAAATAAAATCTTAAATTAAAATAAATGAATCTTTTTTTTTAAAGATTTATTTATTTATTTGAGAGAGTGAGAATGAGAGAGAGAGAGTACATGAGAGGGGAGAGGGTCAGAGGGAGAAGCAGGCTCCCCGCCGAGCAGGGAGCCCGATGCGGGACTCGATCCCGGGACTCCAGGATCATGACCTGAGCCGAAGGCAGTCGCTTAACCAACTGAGCCACCCAGGCGCCCAAAATAAATGAATCTTTACCCATGCATTATGTTGTACTATCATGGATTGACCTTTTGGAAAATAACAGTTCACTGAGTTCTGCACATCCTTCAAATATTGACCCCCTTTAAATATTGTTTTTTAAAAAGTAACATTCACTAATACCATCCCCTCTTTTATTACAAAAATCTTTATGAATTGGGAAATGAGCAGGCTCTGAATTTTACTTCCTATTACTTTGGCTCCATCAGTGTAAATGTGAACAAAATAAAAGAGGCAAATCACCTCTTGGTAGTATAGCAAAATAATGTTAACACTGCAGACCCCATTGCATTGGAATTGTGTCTTGAAGCCTCCCAAGGGTCTACAGAACACATTTTGAGAGCTGCTACACTATGACACAGGTCAAGATAAGTTTAAATTTTATCCTTAAAGCATTTTGAAGACTTTGAAGAGGTTTAAGTAGAGGAATAATATGATCTGATTTAAAATTTAAAAAAATCAACCTGGTTGCTAATTGGAAAAGGGTTACTTGGTGGAGAGATCAATTAGGAGAAAACTCCAATAACAGAAGAGTTAATGGTGACTTAGACTGGGGTAGTACTAGTGGAAATGGAGGTAAAAGGGTAGAATATTTGGAGGCAGAAACATGGACTTGCTAATGGGTTATGTGGGAATCCAAACTCATGTCATGGTGACAATTACTTGGAAGCTTAGGAGAGGAGTAAACTATTTTGAAGGGTAACTAAAGTGTCTTTCCATATAATATTAATTAGAGAAATACTTAAATATCTGTCTTGAAGGAAAAATAAGTATCTTCTTTTGAATAGTGCCCCTGTATAGTGTGACCTTGCCAAACTTCCTGTATTAGTGCTAGCAACTTTTTATATTTTGTGGAATTTTCTCTGTAGGCAATCATGTTGTCTGACAATAGTCTGAATGCCTTTTTTTCTTTAAGTCTGAATGCTTTTTTTTCTTTTCCATGCCTTATTGCACTTCCTAGGTAAAACCATCTTACCTGGAATTTTCTTTTTCTGTCTGCTAGAAAGTTTTCAATTATCAATTTATTTTCTTAAACAAATATAACAGAATTTGTGTTCTTTAAGCAGTTAGTGCATTTCATCTAAGTTGTTGAATTTATGGGTGTAACATAGTATTCATATTCATAGTATTCCTTGATTTATCCCTTCAATGTCCATAGGGTCTATAGTGATGTCCTCTCCTCCATTCCCTATACCTATAATATGTGTTTTCTCTTGCTTTTTGCCTTTGTCAATCTGGCTAGAAATTTATCAACTATCTTTACCATAAACCAGATTTTGTTTCCATTAATTTTCTCTATTATTTTCCTATTCTTATTTTTACTAATTTCTTCTTCTTTGCTGATTTCCTGACCATTTATACTATCATTTATTGACAGAGGAGTGTTGAAATTTCTGACTACAAATTATGTTCTCAAGGCCATGACATAAATCACACCATCACACAAATATTTAGAGATTTTTCATATATCTTTCTGTTATTATTCATTATATCGTGGTCTGAGAACATAATTTGTATAATTTCAATTCTTTAAATTTTGTTAAGGTTTATTTTACCTTCAGAATATTATCTATCTTTTTTTAATTATTATGTTCAATTAGCCAACATATAGTACATCATTAGTTTTTGACATAGTGTTCAACGATTCATTAAATTGCATATAATACCCAGTGCTCACCACATCACGTGCCCTCCTTAATACCCATTACCCGGTTACCCCATCCTCCCATCCCTGCTATAACCCTCAGTTTGTTTTCCGGAGTCCAGAGTCTCATGATTTGTCTCCCTCTCTGATTTCTTCCCATTCAGTTTCCCCCCTCCTCCCCCTATGGTCCTCTGCGCTGTTCCTTATATTCCACATATACTAGGTATTTACCTCAAAGATACAGAATATATCTATCTTGATGAACAGTCATTCATTTCTGACTATAACTGTAGAATTGTCTATATTCCTTTTCAGTTCTATCAGATTTTGTCTTATATTGTAAACCTCTCTTATTAGGTGCATAAACATTTAGTGTTGTTGTATCATCTTGGAAAATTGACCTTTTGCTAGTATAAAAATGTCCTTCTTTTATCCTTGATAATATTCCTTGAAGAATTTGTCTGATATTGATATAGTTATTCCAGCTGGGTATGGCTTTTGTTGGTGCTATCATTACCCTCAGTGCATTACAGGTTTAAATTATGCTGTGTTACTCTGTGTTAGAGTAGGAGCTGGTTTGCTGGAGGATTTTTCTCAATGTCTAATCTGCTTTTAACTGTAAGTCTTCCCTTTGTGCATGAGTCTTTCCATGCTCTTGGCCCGTTATCAGAAGAAGCCTGCTTTTACTTGTTAACTCAGTGTTTGTTGGCCTCATGATGAAGGTGGGGGAGAATGTCCTCTGTTGTTCTGATTTAAGAGTATGTATTCATCTTAGGCATGAACTGTTTTCCTGGGTCTTTGGTATTGGGTCTTATCAGTGATCTTGTCCTGTTGACTACTATAGGAGACTACCAGTGGTCTAAGTTAAGGATAAATTCATATTTCTCTGGAGGGGTAAGAATTTTAAACAGATTTTCTCCATTTCCCTTCCTTTAGCTTCAATTCATTTTATTGTGCCTTCAGGGCAACATGGTTGTCTGCTCTTTCTTGGTTGTAGAAGGCTTTTGCTTCATAAAAAGATGGGAAAAATGGATCTGGGCAGGGCTTTGTGCCTCTCCTGCAGTGGCTACAATTCTTCTTCCCCAAGCCTACATCAAAAGGGACACTTTCTCGGGACCTTTGTTTTGCCCTCAAGCTTTCTTGTGAATACCCAGTGAGGTCAGTGGAAAAGAGCCTGTAGAGTGGGTGTGAATTTCTTTTGTGTCTGCAGTTATTAGGGCTTCGACATTGTCATGCTAGCCCCTTTAGCAATTTGTTAAAAAGTAATTTAAGTGAAGGAAATCTTAGCGACTTGCATGGTGTCCAGCATCATCTACACCAGGTAAATAAGTGCTCACAACGTGCCTCTTCTTTGGTGTATTGTGTTTCTTAAAATTTTGAGTTAGTTATTTGACTTGTAACCTCAGTTTTGATGGGCTTAAAAAAAACCGTGAACTTATCTTCCGCATCATTATTTTGTTATATGGATAGGAGTGATGTTCTTTCTGGCTTTCATCCTAAGCAGATACTGGATCTACTTTTGAACTTTTGAAACAAAGTTTTTGTTGCATTAATCTTTAGATTCAAAACTTCTTATATCCTAGTTTAAATTACTAGATATAAACATGCCTGGCCAAAGCTATAGCTTTGCTTTTTGTTAGTTCTTCATGACATCAAGATGCTCTAACATGTGCCTTTGATATCACACTAAGAAAATACCCATTCACACTTGTTATTCAACTCCAATCCTTATTTTTGTTTATAAAGATCATACCATCAGAGAAATTTGGGGCAAGTATTATATTTTTAATTTTTTGGAAGTCAAGATAAATGAGTTTTTTCTTACATACATATTTTCTTCCTTAACTAGCTCTAGCAAATATTGATTTCCTCTTATATAAACCTCATAATGTACCAAAAGGTTGAGTTGTTTTTTCAATAAAAGACACTATTAATATAACCCCATGAAATTTACCAACTATGAAATTGCAATGATTTGGTTTATAGGTCATCTTTTGAACCTTCTTATCTATAAGGAATTAAATAGTCAATCATACAATATTTTGAAAAAAATGACCATTTATAATAGCATATAACTTATTTTAGTCCTTCCCATGATTTTGTCCTTGAGGTCTTTCAAGTCTCTTAGAAAGATTCTTTCTAACTTCAGTTATTCTTTTGATTATTCTTTCAGTTTGACCTATAATGCTTATATGTTTACCATTAGTTAATTTAAAATCTTGGTGGTTTATCTCAAAAGAAAATTTGAATTTGGGTAACTCCATAAAATATTCATAAAAGAATGGGATTGAAAATTTCTCTTTTTCAATAGTTTTTTTTAAATTAATTCTTTAACAGATTCCAGAATTATATTAGAATTTTTAATTGTCCATTTTAACTTTTCTTCTAGAGAAATTACATTAAATAGTAACAATGATTTATTGCACAGCTAAAAATTCTGTATCTTAATGAGTGGTGGGTTTGCAATCATTATGACTCACATTTTTAGCTTACATTTTTGTTGTACCTTACTTGTTATTTATTGTTCTATTTACTTGGTGATCTGTCTACTCAAAAATTTCCTTTGAGACATGACACTTCCAGTAATAGTGGACTAGGAAATTTAGAAAAAACTCTCACACTGAAGCTGGCAAAATAAATCTAAAGACACTGGAAAGTTAAAAAGCTAACAAGGAATTATGGGGTCAAGATCTACGCAGGTTAGAGAGTAAAGGAACCCTGAAAGGTGAACCCATCATTTTAGGCTACTCTCATGTAAGGATTTTTTTTACTTAGGGGATTTTGTGGACTACTGTCGGGGTGGCTGAATTTGAGAAGCAGCACAATGCTGTGAAAGCTTTATGGAGCCAGAGGACAAAAACTGAAATCCAGGGCCCTCAGGCTTTATGTTAGGTCTTACAAGTCTACAAACTAGGAGTAAGTGTTAATCAGAAATAGTTTAGACATTGCAAGGACTGAAGCACAGTTTCAACTCATTTCCTTGGAATGGGCTAAATGATCTGAAATTGCAAGTGCCCCTAGCTATCTTCAAGAACAAAAGTATATTCTCTCTGAAGGAAGATAAAATCATTCCAGAACTCAAATTATTTCTAGACATTGTAAGTCCTGGCACCTTGTTAAGATAACAAGGTGTATAATAAGACTACGTGTTTTAGAACCTTAGAAAAACAATGGAAGTAGAAATATAGGTTTAGGTAGTTCCAGAAAACAGAGTTCTGAGACACAGATTTTAAATGGCTGAACTTGTTAAGTTTAAGGATTTCCAAGAATGTGGAGAATTTTGACAGAGAACTGAATATGCAAAAATAAGGCAAATTGAAATTCAGGAACTAAAAAATGCAGTGAATAAAATTTAAAACTCTGAGTGTGTTTAGTGTTAGATTTGACACATATACAGAGATCATTACTTGCATAAAATGTAGGACAGAAAAATATTCAGAAGAAGCATGGAAAAACAAAAGGATTGAAATTATATTTAATAGGGGCGCCTGGGTGGCTCAGTCGGTTGAGCGACGGCCTTCAGCTCAGGTCATGATCCTGGAGTCCCGGGATTGAGTCCCGCATCGGCCCTGCTCAGCGGGGAGTCTGCTTCTCCCTCTGACCCTCCTCCCTCTCGTGCTCTCTGTCTCTCATTCTCTCTCTCGCAAATAAATAAAAAAAAAAGAAATTATATTTAATAAAGAGCAAGAAAAAGAGATGATACACTGAAAGATTTTACATACATGAAATAGGAGTTGTAGAAAAAAGGGAGAGCCAATGGGGCAGAAGCAATGTTTGAAAATATAATGCTAATGGGAATTTTCTGAAACTGATAAATGACATCAAGCTTCAAGAATTACTGTGAACCTCATGCAGAATAAATACAAAGAAAGCTAGAGAAAAATTCCAAATAAGCAATTATAGAGAGAAAATGTTAAAAGTACCTACAGAAAAAAATATATATATATTACTTTAAAAAGAGCAAAAATTTGGCACATGTGTGTTGCTCAATCGGTTAAGCATCAGACTCTTGGTTTCGGCTCAGGTCATGATCTCAGGGTCATGAGATCAAGCTCTGCGTCAGGCTCTGAGCTCAGCGAGGAGTCTGCTTAAAGATTCTCTCCCTCTGCCCCTCCCCTCACTTGCTCTCTCTCAAATAAATAAATAAATAAATAAATCTTTTTAAAAATATAAATAAATAAAAAGAAGAAAAATTAGCTCAACACCTTTCTTCTTGACAACAGCAAAAACAACAAAACTGGAAGTCAAAACGTAGAGAAATGCTATCCTTTAAAACAACAAAACTGGAAATCAAAACGTAGAGAAATGCTATCCTTTAAGTACTTAAAGAACATTGGAAAATTCCTTAGTTTATTGAATTTGAAAAGGGATGTAGATAAGTATGCGAAGAGTCATGAGACAAAAAGAAATCACTGCAAATCAAAGTTCTGAGGCAGCAAACATTTAGAGGGAAACAGAAGAGGTACAATGTGGTCCATGAGAGAGAAAAAGGAACAAGAGGTCCCTAGATTCCACAGAGTTCTACAGTAAGCTCTCTTTTTTGCTTTAAATGAATTTATAGAGACTCTGTTTCTTTGAAACAAAAGAACCTCCTTGAAAGACAGCTAAAATTTTGGTTAGAACTGCCAAAAACTGACATGGGGAGGACACTTGGGATGGTGTTCTGGAACAATTCTTCCTTCTTTCCTATAAGCTGCAAATAGCAGACTATGACTATAACAGACTGTAATAGTAACTCCGTACTCCTTTCATAAGAGGGGTTGCGTATCTTCATGAAGGAATTAAAACATAGTATGTCTAGAGTCTCTTGTGGCTTTGAAAGCATGCTTCCTTACTATTTTTGCTGCCTTAAGAAAACTGGACCCAGCTGCTCCTCAAGTGGCCTGAAGAGTTTTGCTGGATGTTACCATTGTTTTAGCATCTGCTAAAAGAAAGCCTAGAAGTGGCCAGTGCAATCCTGTCCCTTGGAATGATGTCCCAGTTGGGCCTTAGGAGGGGAACAGAGGGGAGGAAGCAACTATAATGTTCCTAATCCCTAGATTAGTCAACCTGCTCTGCGGTCCAAAAACTTGGAAGATTAAATGGTCTCTTTTGCAGGTAGTCAGCTAGAAGCATTGCAGTTTCCGTTTGGATTTTGCTGGACAACGCTTGAACAACAAAAGAAAAGGCATGACCAAATTTGTATCCAGTATTTTTCCCTGACTTCCATAAAAAATATATGAATGTATAGTTTGGTTCAGAGAAGGAGGCAGACCCCAGTTTGGTCATCATGGCACGCGGGGCACCTTCAGCACGGGCTGAATGGATTTAGCATCAAACTGGAAAAAGGCATGTGGTCAGTGTTTCTCAAAGTAGGGTCTGGTAATACTAGTTTCATAATGATACTAAGAGGGTTTTTTTGCCTTTTCACTCATTTTCTCGGAAATGCACAGTGAGTTTTCCAGAAGCTATGTATGATTTGTGCTATCACAACAGACTGAGCACAGAGCAGATATAAAAATCCATCTGTCTTCTATTAAGCCAGGTATTGAAGATACTTGAAAATCTAAAACAAACAAAAAAACCTATTTTTTTTAATTTTAGAGAACAGTTTTTTTAATAAAGTGTTATTTATGTTAACATAAACTGAGTTTTGTATTGTTGTTTTAAGCTTAATTAATAAATAAATCTTTATAAAGTCCCTGCTTTTTCTTCTAATATGGTATTCTAATATGGTATTTTCTTCTAATATGGTATGTATTAAGAAATGTAACTCATATAAACAGAAGTTCTTTGGAGTCCTCAATAACTCTTTAGAACGTACAAGGACTCTGAGATCCAAACATTTATAAGCCTCTATATTAGATATTTTCTTAATAAAATGACCAGTTCTTTTATTTTTATGTCTTTTCTGTTAAAAATAACCATACTTGGTGTATACTTTAACAACTCTCTCAGGTTTCTCTAAGCAATTAAGTTAACATTTTCAAATTGACTAACCATGTGTTTTGTTGTTGTTGCTGTTCATAATCTTGAACCTAACCTGCTCAATTATTATTGTGGAAAATATGCTCATTCCATGTGTGTATTTCCTGTCACTATCCACAGCCACCAAATGCAGTTCAGGTATATCATTTTCCAGAAATTAGGATATAGTAACTTTTCTTGGCAAAGAAATTGATTTTAATTCAAGCACAATTTATTATTTATTGTATACTTCCTTTTAGCCACTGAAAATAATAAAATAAATAGTATGTTGATTAAGTACATTATTTTCAGTTGGTAGGAAATAATATATAAAATTACTGAAGAATTATGAGGCAATATGTAAACACAAAATAGTGCACCTTGATTGATAATTGATAGATAAAATGTTTAACTTACAGGTTTATCATATTGCTCTTTTAAAGTACTTAGATTGATAGTTTTGAAATATATGTTTTCATTTCTATTAGTGACTACAAAGATGTGGTATTAAAACATAAAACAAGAAATGATAAACATGGAGACATAAAAAAAAATCCATGGTATTTTCTGAAGTATCTATTACACAGTTTAGAGTATATAGTATAAAGTTCCATGTGTCCTAAACATACATATCAGTCAGGATTCTTCAGAAACACACACACACACACACACACACAGATTTATTTTAAGGAATTGGGTCCTGTGATTGTTGGAGCTGGCAAGGGTGAAATCTGTAGAACATACCAGAAGGCTGGAAATTTAGTCAGGATTTAATGCTGCAGTCTTGAGGCAGAATTTCTTTTCTGGGAAACTTGAGCTTTTGTTCTGATGGTCTTTAATTGTCTGGATGAGGTCCCACCAAGATTATCAAGGGCGATCTCCTTTAAAGTCAATCGATTGCAAATCTCAACCATATCTACCAAATACCTTCCCAGCAACACCTCGATTAGTGCTTGGTACTACTTGATGTATTAAACTAACCATCACAGTATACTACTTCATTTTTCTCTGTACGATAAAAGTGAGAAAATGGGGGAAAAGAACAGGGCAAATGAACAGAAAAAATGGAAATGACTGTTTCCAACAGAATGCCTAGCATTCATTATAATCAGTAGAATGAGAATTTAATTAATGCAAAGGTCAAGTTCAGTTCAGATCAAGACACAGCATCTTACATTTTGCTAGCCACAAAGGCTCTCTGGGATTCATCCATAATGTAGTTTCAATGACTTTATAATCCAGGAGAGAAGACAGGTATGCAGATGACCTTCAGCATCCAGCGGCAAGTTTGAAAGGCTATAGAAGCACCAACATTCCAAATAATATATATTGTATCTGTGTTTTTCAGATCAATACAGAATCCTTTCAGGATATTCTAAGGATGAAAAGTTTCTCAGATTTTTCTTCTCCACCATTCACTACAGGTTATTTCCTTATCAGAGCAGAAGAGTAATGATTAAAAAAACAACGACAAAAAGATATTCTCAACATATTGCCTGCCTGTGAAACCTCAGGTTTATCAGGAAAGACGATTTTGCTGGGAGAGGGCTGAGCATAAAACTCTGCCCACCACAGAGTCACATTTCTCTTCTCCCTTTTTGGTCTGCATTCTATTGACAGAATCTGTGACAAGAAACTGAACAGTTGTGTTGTTCCCAGATTGAAGGGCTTGTATTTGTAGCCGTCCCATCTTTTGTTAGAGGTAAGCACTAGTACAAAGTTGACGGAGGATACCATTATCCACTGATAGTCTTAAGATCATATTACCCAGATAATCTTGTCTTTCTTCTCCCAAACTCTTGGGTAGAATCCAAGAAAAGAAAGAGGTGCCGAATTACTATATTTGTTATTGTACAGAGCTGTAACTCAACCCTCCTTGTCCTTCATTATTTTTTCAAGCCATCAGGACTAATTGACAGCAAGCTTTTTTATCTAGATTTGTTCCCATTAGAAGTCCTTGTGTCCTTGACTACACAGGTAAGGTAAGAACTTTAATTACTGCAGTAATTAGATGTATTGAGGCAGCCGTGCTTTGGTTTAACCAAAAGTAAAGCTCAGAAATGAGCTATCTTTCTGCAACTCTGATAGGGATGCTGTCCTTAGTGTCATTTTTCTGAATAATCAAAAACATGGCAAGTAGGCAAAAGCATGACTTCAGTCTGAGGAAATTCTACCCCATCTCCAACTCTAATCACCTTCCTTACTTTATCCCTAGTTTGTTATTTATTTTTTATAGTCTTCATTTATTATCATAGCAGAGCACTGAGATCTGTAAGGAAAATACTATGAAAGACACAGGATTAGTTTTGAAAAATCCATAGCCTTATGGTATTAACAAGAAATCAAAGAAAAAGAAATAAGTCTTTAATGTAGTGCAATGGCAAATTAATTGGTTATGTATCATGTGTTATCATTTGGTTTAGTTTCTGTGAAGAGAACACATTGAGATAGGTATGAAATGTACAGGTTTTTTACCTGCATTAACTAAACTTGCCTTACCTGATGATTGCTGGGGAAAAAAAAAGAATTTTTTTTCACTAAGATTATTCATACTCTCCTAAAAGAGGGTATATTAAACACATGGAAGATACGAAATATTAATTTTTTGGTTGAATATTGAATTAATTGAAAATCCTTCAAAGAGTAATTATGAAAGTAAATAGATTAAGAACTTACAAACTATACATATGGGCTTTCAAAATTACTCTTTCAGAACTTGAAAAACATTGGTCTAATATATTCTGTAATCTGGTGTGCTAAAGCGAAATCTAAAGTCAATTTCAATGTCATTCTTACTTCTTTCCCCCCCTCTGTTATATATGTTGTTCTCATTATTAATTGCTGTTCTGGTTGTTTATTGATGCATAAAAAAGCCATGCCAAACTTTAATGGCTTAAAAAACAACTGTAATTTACTTATTCACAAATTGACATTTTGGTCCAGGTTTGGCATGGATGGCTAATTTATTTTTCCACAGCATCAGCTAAAGTGGCTCAAATGGAGCTGAGGATCCACGTCCAAGATGGCTTCCCTCACGTGGCTGGCAATTTGTGTGTCTACCACCAAAAGAGGGAGTAGTGAGCCCTACATTATATTCACTGTTCCATAATAATTCTGAAATCTATCCAGGCACATATTCCAGTTCATTTATTAGGGCTTAGTACTCCTGCCTAGAATGATTCTTCATAGATTTTTGTTCTGACCTTTAGGCTCTTGGTTTTACCTTCAGAGTCATCCTTTCTTTTCCATAAAGAATGGTTATTATTTGCTGCTGAGTAGTTTTATCAGCTTGCTTTATCTTATAGTGGTTCAGGGACCTAAAGGTCATTTTTCATTTTGTACTGTCACTGTTCAATTAAGTACAAGGCAGCAGTGTTTTCAACCACACAATTCCCTTAAAAATTCAGTGGGTTTTTAAATGAATCTTATTGTTGTTCATCCAGACAAAGTCATAACCAACAACTGTTTGGTAGGTACTCCTCCATCTCTGTCTTCCTATAAGATTTCTAATAGAGAACACTGTGATCTGCACATTTAAGATTATTAGAGGATATTATCTGACTGAGTGAATTTCTGAAGAAATTCTTGAGTTTTCAGAGGCATTGAAATGATGTCATATTCCCACCTTGGATTTAATATTTGCTCTGGAGTTCATTCTCATTTGAGGAACTTGAGGAAGCCAATAATATTACCATTATTTAAAAAAAAAAAAAAACATTGAAATCAGTAAGTTTATATCCCTTCTTAATTTCACTTGAAAATTAAAGAATAACTTTTTAACTCACTTCTTTACTTTCTTATTTTATCAAAATCAGTGAGAAGGACCCAGATGGCAAGTAGTCTGCCTAGGAACCTCTTTGGCTCGATCATCCAGTCTATTAGGTCTGCTTTCTATCTTCTACATTATCAAAGGCTAAGTGTGGTTATGCTGTTTGTCACTACATAAAAAGGGTTTTGTTCCTCTAGCTTCCAATAATATTTTCTTCATATCTTTTAACCATCACTAAGTCTCCCTGAGTGCCATAGCATATCTATGAATATTCTCTTCAAGCTGTTTAATCTTTCCCTAACACCTTTCTCAAAGTCCTGCCAGCTTCCACCTGCTACCTGGCCCCCAAGCAACATGTTTTATATTACACTATGATAACATCCTATTTCTAATTAATAAAATTGGTTCTGGTTATCTATTACTACCTAAAAACTACCTGAAAATTTTGTGACTTAAAACAAAGTAGCATTAATTTTTATCACAATTTTCCAACTTGGTGAAGGCTTAACAGAAATAGCTTATCTCTCTGTTCCATCTGGCATCAATCAAGGCAAAGATTAGGGATTGAACTCACCCAAAGACTTACATGTTCACAAATTTGCCCGTTGGTGCTGGCTATCAGTGGAGAGCTTAGCTGGGAGTGGTGTCTGGAACACCAACACATGGCTCTTCCACTTCACCAGAGTATGTTCACAATGTGGGGGCTAGGTTCCACGGGCAATCATTCTGAGAGCCAGACAAAAAGCCACATCACCTTTTATAAGTGAGTCTTAAAGGTTACATAACATTATATCTGCCATATTCTATATATCCACACAGTGAAATAGATCCACACAATTTCAAGGTAAAGAAAATAGACTGTCATTTTATGGGGGGACAGCAAAGTTTTGGAATGGTATATGGAATTAGAAATATTGCTCCTTACATTATAGTAACTTACGGATGAAATACAGTTAGTTGTATTATAGATGAAATAAAATTATAGATTATCTTCATTTATCTATAGGTTATAGATAAAATAAAATTAAGTAATATTAATTAACAAATCATGTATGGACAAGCAATCAATGCTATCTCAAATAGAAAAATTCTGCTAAGCTCTTAACCAGCAGCAATCCATCATGTAATCCTAGAGCAACAACAGGGACCATAATTATAAACAAATGTAAAAAATCCTAATGAGGGGCATTTTAATCATCCAGCAAACAACCCTCTCCATATTATGATAGCATTTAAAAATATATTTCTTCCATATTCTGATTAAAACTAACCTAATTACTTCTATTGACATCTTTAAATTTATTTACTGGCCCCTGGAAAAACTTCAATGTGTGCCAAGGTGAAGGAAATATATTAGCTCCAGATAAGATATTTCATTTTTAGATCATCAGAATTATTTGAGGGGCGCCTGGGTGGCTCAGTTGGTTAGGCGACTGCCTTCGGCTCAGGTCATGATCCTGGAGTCCCGGGATCGAGTCCCGCATCGGGCTCCCTGCTCGGCAGCGAGTCTGCTTCTCCCTCTAACCCTCCTCCCTTTCATGCTCTCTATCTCATTCTCTCTCTCAAATAAATAAATAAAATCTTTAAAAAAAAAAAAGAATTATTTGAGACTTACCCTACAAACTGTAACAATAATCTTGAACCCTACATAAATTAGCTGTACATAAATCTAGTACAGATTGGATAGAAAGACCAATTTTAATCATCTTCTACAATATCATTCCAACACTTTTGATGCTATCTACAGGCTCCTAAGAATTATAATGTTTACAAATATAATTTTCACATCATCATACTTAACCACATACCACTTTTTAATTATTAATGAAATTTACATTTTTATTTCACAACAAAAGTGTTTTCATTTAAAAACTAGAGTAAAGCAAAAAAAATTAAAATTACTTATAATTTTACTTAAAGAAATAATCACATGCTAATATTTTATCAATATCCTTCTATTAAATTGCTTTCTTGTTCTACACCCCTATCTTCTTTTGTCCCTACCCTTCTTTCTTACCTTTCTTCTATAATTCTCATACGCAGCATTTTTTGTCTTCTTCGGTCACTGAGCTCAAATGTCATGATTAAAAAATTTGTATACAGTTAAATGTGATAATTCTACACATATATTTAAATAATTGCATATGTTGAAACATATGAAGTTTATGTGTCCCTTCCACATGTTTAAACATTTATTATCATAGAGTTATACATCTCTTACTGGAAATGGATCTTTCACATGCAATTAATATTGCTTTTTTGTTGGAGACTTTGGGGTTAGAAATTACAGTCTAGCACGCTGGTCATGTGAGCTCATGTGAGCCCTCTGAACATCACTAAGGTCCCTCCACATCTAAGGGGAACAGAGTAAATCAAGACGTCTATCCAAAGACATTTCATAAGTGAATGTATTTCTGATTATGAAATCCATTCAATTTAAACACATTTAAAGCGTCACTTAAGCCTATAAAAGAGCAGGCACAATTCTAGAGGGAAATGGGTTGCATCAGTGATTTTTTTTTAATTAATTAATTTATTTGACAGAGAGAGACACAGCGAGAGAGGGAACACAAGCAGGGGGAGTGGGTGAGGGAGAAGCAGGCTCCTCGCCAAGCAGGGAGCCCGATGCGGGGCTCAATCCCAGAACCCTAGGATCATGACCCGAGCCGAAGGCAGACACTTAACCAGAGCCACCCAGGTGTCCCCCAGTGATTGTTATATTAAAGAAATGTATGCTTCAAAATACAATTTATATTATTTAAAAGTTCTCCTTCAGCTATGTTTCAGCCCAGATTTCAAGTCTCATCACACTCCCACTGTTCCCTGAATTCTTAAGAGCCACCCAGATAGTATGCCATGATCAAAAACCAGTGTGCTTGAACAAGTTAACTGCTTAGTAAAAACATTATCTCTAGGAAAAAAAAAAAGAGAGACAGGTACAGGGACAACTATCTGCAATGTTTTTGTTGTGGCAGAATGATTTTTTTTTCAGACTTCAGATATTAAAGGGGAAGCTCAGATAGCAAAAGGTGCACATTTCAAAGGTGTTTTCAAACAGTGAGTTTCTTTTCTGTGTCGGTTACCTGAATGAGAAATGCCATGTAAGGGCTAACTGACCAATAAATGGATTTTAAGCATGCAATTTAGTTGAACTTTTCCTCTTTTTCATTTGAATCTTGTTTGATTACCATTTTTTCAGAAGCTTTCAAATGTTTACAGTCTATCATAAGAGCCTTCTTTTTATACAGCACAGTACCTCCTTCCAGTGGGCACAGCCCAGCATGACTCCAGTGTTTATAGAGGGGGGATGATTCCTAATAGCCTAGTTTTTCAACAGCAAGTGGAATAAAGGCTAATTGCAACAAACCACCTCAGTTTAGTAAAACTAGAAGTCTCCTGGCCAGTCAGACAAATCCATTAGGATTTTATTGGGTCCTAAAAAGAGTTATGTGATTCCCTAGGATCCAATCCTTGTCAATCAGGCATGGTAAATTGGATTCTTGAATAGGGAAATCCCTTAGGGAGAGTAGATGTTATCTAGATCAGATGCAGTGATTTTTCCGACTCTGTGCTCACTAGGTTCTGTTCTCTCTTTAGTGAACCAATAAAACCATAATAAGTATTGATTAACCTATTACTGAGCATTATCCGCTGGCTTCTGCCTGGCTGTATTTAAACACTACATTATACTTCCACAGCGCCACAGTACAGACACTTGCCTAGCTTTGGCCCTCTTGCCAAGATGGTACCAAGGGCATTTCCTTTTAGTGAAAACTAAATATTTCAATTTTATTACCTCTGTCGGTTTCTAAGGTGTTCTGCTGGTTTTCCGAAGGGGA
Source organism: Mirounga leonina (assembly GCF_011800145.1). Taxonomy (NCBI): domain Eukaryota; kingdom Metazoa; phylum Chordata; class Mammalia; order Carnivora; family Phocidae; genus Mirounga; species Mirounga leonina. The sequence goes on along the minus strand of NW_023270415.1, from coordinate 26,246,026 downwards.
AAAAAAAAAACAAACTCATGCAATTGGTTCTGGTACAATTGAAGATGTGCATAATTCAAGAGCGTTAATATTTTCAAATCTTAGGTAATACTTTCCACCAGGGAAAAAAATGAAAACTTCATCCCAAGAGCTAAGAAAGTTTTTCCTGTTGATAAAGAAACTATCTTGTACATTAGTCTAGCATTGTGTGTCTTTTAACAAGTTACATAAACTTCTGTTTATCTATGATGTCAGCATAGGGAGTTCTCATTAGCACACAGCTGATTTCATTAACTATTGAAAACTTCATAACATTCAGGAGACCTCCAAATTATGGTTTGTCTGATGTTATGACAGTTTTAGTGGAGGTGTTTAAAGATTCCCCTGTAAATTGATTCTATATGTATGAAGATAAAATTTCTGGCAGTGCTGATTTATAATATTTTCAGAAATTCCTTCTAAGTACTAGCCCATTCGTGGCTCTCTGGTCTTTTTTCTGTGTGCTATTTAATAGTTAGAAATGCAAAGATCAGCCAGATAAACTAAGTTTGATTAGAGGGGACAAGGTCATGTGCTGAATGGAGATGGGTCAGTCTCAGGCATCAGAGCAAAATATACACTTTTTAAATTTGCATGAATTATTATGCTTTTAGAAACTATTTTGTTTCATACTTACTCTGACAGCATTCAGTTTTCAGGAAAAATATGCTTTGAGAAATTGATGTGTATTTACATTATTTTGGAGTTTATAGTTTCCAAGTCTATATTGCCTTTTGTGTTCATTATAGAACAGTCATTTGATCAAGTGATTTTCAATACATTGTCAAAATAAATTACATTCATTTCATTAGATGTACAGGAAGTGTAGCTAAAGCAGGGACAAGTATTAATTTAGGACTCTGCAGAAACTGACACTCCATCTTATGACCCTGAGGCTGTATTATTCAAGATACCTAGTGATGGAAGGAAGTCTGTCTCCATAGCAATTACCTAAATCTTTTATCAGTCATTTCTGGAAAGAAAATTAGAGCAATTGTGTCAGGATGGTCATATGGGCAGAAATTGCACACTCATTCAAACCACTTATGTGTCTGACTTTGTCCTTGCTTGATAGCTGCTTTTGTTTACTACTCTGTGTTTGAAAGCTTGATTGGACATGAGCAGATGTGCCAAACTGTCACCACAAAAGGTTGGCCTTTTGTTTTCTTCTTTCTTTCTTTCTTCATTCCTTCCTCCCTCTTCCTCCCTTTCTTCTTTCTTTCTTTCTTTCTTTCTTTCTTTCTTTCTTTCTTTCTTTC
>NW_023270415.1:26240957-26244739 GCF_011800145.1 Mirounga leonina | reverse complement strand
TTCTTTCTTTCTTTCTTTCTTTCTTTCTTTCTTTCTTTCTTTCTCTTCTTTTTTCTTTTTCTTTCTTTTCCTTAGCAATACTACAAAGTTACACTGCTTCTGTCTACTAAGCAAATTACTCAGATAAGGCTAACAGTATTAAGGAAACTCAATGAAATACAGTTAAAATAAGTTGCAGCAGCTCTTTGTCCTTACGAGTATTAGACCCAGTAATATTTAATAGTTAGGTAATTGCCAATCTGTAGAAAATTTACAAAGAATATATCTCTTCTCATCATATTATATGACATGTGTATATTAATTGTTTAGATAATTGTAAAGTAACCTTGTCAGTGTGAAGGGCTATTGTCTAAATATGATTTTATTGATCCAGCCTAGAAGTTTTAAAAATATTCACGCAGGTTAATAACCAAGGAAGAGTTTCAGTTGCACTGTGGGAAAAGCTTCAAAAATCCCTCTGAACATTTAGATTTTTGCACCATTGGATTTTGAAATAAGAATAAAAAGCTTAACTCTTGATCAATAAGAGTTGCAGTTTTCATTGAGTGGTATGAACAACGCAGTCTAAGCTTTCCCTTCAAGTTCCTTGTTCAGGAAAATTTACAATTAATGACTTTCTACAACAGCAAAGATATCCCCTTCTTCATGACTCAGCTAGGGACCTGCCAGACTAATCTATTCCCAGTGGGCTGGCTATGGTCCTTTACTCTATCTGTCTTAGCATATTGATTTCTGAGCTGTCTTATTGGTTCCTAACATAATTATAGCAGGAGTGGGTCTCTTAGTACAGCTAATACATTTACACCATGGCATCTAGGGGAGCTTATTATAACGGCATCTGGTAGTACCGTTATAGTTAAGGTTTAGTTTCTATTTCTATTATAAACCTCATTCTTCAGGGAGTATATATATTAGCAGTTTTAATTTATATTTAAAGAAAAAAAAAAGGCTGGCTTTGTGTCATCAAGATTCATACATTCCTGCCCTTAAAAGTTAATAAAACTGAAGTCTCTGTGCTTGCCACACTTTTTGACATTTTCAGGAAAACAAATATTTTCTATTCTTATGGGATCTTTGACTTAGCAACTAATTTGATGTGTCGTTCAGTTGTGGTATCAATAGAGGTGTTTTTTATATCCCAAACATTTTATGAATAGCAGATATGATTATGTTTTCATCTACAAAGGTTATGATGACTCCCGGCCCCCAAAGATTAAATAAATATGTTTATCCACCAAACAGATAGAGATTTTACAGAAACAATATTTCTTGAAATAGAAAAATTACCAAGATGATCTTTTAATGAAATATTCATAATAGAGAACTCTTTCTAAGCATAATAGCACAATATGTAAAAAAAAAAAGAAATGTAGCCCACATAGGACAATTTTTCACTTTGCAAAATTAAAGACAGAAGATTTTAAACAATTGACTAAAATCTGGTTTGCACTTTGTAGATCTGAAAAATATGAAGCTGCCTTATCTCAAAAACTGCATGGTAACTTAGGAGTTGGGTGATCTGAACACAGATGACTTTTAACTTCTGGGTATGTGTTTGAGACATTCAGGGTAATGACTTATTAGTGGACATTTCAGTGAGGCATTGTATCCCAAGATCTTCAAATTCAATATAAATTTCAGAAGATACTAAAACTTCCTTGCCAGATTTTATGCGTTTTCTCTGACCATTCTTGGAAGTGATGAAAGATGGTGCTTAAGACCCAAAGTGAAATCTTTAATTTTCCCATGTCTATATTTATGCTATGCAAGCTCTAATTAAACTATAGTAAAAATGAAATTCATGTAATAGTCAAATTGGCCCTGGAATTATTTCTATTTTTATATCTTAAAAAGTATAAGAAATTGATAATATATATAGTATTACATACGCATTTAAATATATATAACATATATATTATATAGAATATAATATATACTGATAAACTTTTCTAATAACTCAAAATTTACTTCTCTTAAGGAAATGAAGTTGTAATCTGAACATCCATTTCTAAATTGAACTGAATGTCAGTTTTGTACTTCCCCCTGCTATAATACAAGACTTCATCTGATATTATTGGAATCTGGTTTGATTCATCCATTTCTCCTATTTTTATGGCAAGCATTGTTCTAAGAACAGACAGTGGGGAAAGATTCAAAAATAAAAAGAATAAACCGTTCCTACTGGACAAAAGCTTACAGTTTAGAAAAAGAAAATGTTACAAATGCTGTTGTGGAGGTAAGTAAAAAATATTGAGATGTTTAGAGCCTAGATGAGATAGTGATGATTTTGATAAACAGTCAAGAAAGACTTAAAGAAGGACATAATATTTAAACTATGTTTTGGAAGATATGTAGATAGTTTGACCATATACTAAATAGCTTCAAACTATTCTGATCGACTGACTGATCAGTTGATTTGTCAATGTATTTATTTACCTGCCGTATGGTCTTCCTTGCATAGAAGGCTGTTTTCAGTGAACATGTGTATGGCAACATCTACTTTTTTCTCATTCTCATTTCTTTTAATTTATGGTAGACTAGAAAGCCAATAACACCCATCAGGACTACATAAGGAGCAAAAACTAATTAGAATCTGGGTGGCCACTTTAATGGCTCTGTTACATGTAAAGTGCAAGTACGTTAATTCATGTACTTTACCATGTATCTATTTTAGACACTCTGAGCACCTCTTTTAATTACTGCTGCATCCCAACTGTAGGAGTTTGCTAAATAGTTTATTTCAGAGTAGATAAAGTAGAAATTTAAATTAGAATTTTTGGTCAACTATACTTCAATAAAAAATAAAATTAAAAAATTAAAAAGCAACATTCTCTGGTGTTGGCCTTATTGGTTCAAATCCCAGGACTCTCCTTGGCTCCTTAGTGTATAAGCTTGGATAAGTTCTTGGCCCTTCTTGCTTCAGTTTCCTCATATGCGAAGTGGAAGTAATAATAGCAGCTATCTTATAATGTTGTCTGTGAGGACTAATGGGGCTAATAATTTCTTTTTGGGGCTAATAGGACTAATATTTCATAGTGGGTGCTTAAAACCAGGCCTGGCACATAGTAGGCACTATTTGTAAGCATTTGCTATTATGTAGTGTGCTATACAACGAGATGTCCAACTCTCTATGACTCCATTGTATTGTTATCGATTGTGTCCCAAATAGATGATAAACTCCATGAGGATAGAAGCCAAACTCTTTTTGAGCTCATTCCCTAAAGTTAAGGAATCTGGGCTTTATTCTGTCTTCTGGTCTGATGGTGAGGCACCGAGGGCTTTCACACAGGCAGGGTTGTAGTCAGATTTGGGTTTTGAAAAGGTAATTCTGACAGCCAGGGTATGATTTTGTGAAGAGAGAGCATAGTGGGGTGAATTGTGTCCCCCTGAAATTCATGTCCAACCAGAACCTCAGAATGTGATCTTATTTAGAAACAGGGTCTGTGAAGATGTGATTAGTTAGGATCAAGACGAGATCATACCGGATTAGGGAAGGCCCTAAACTCAATGGCATTCTTATAGGAAGAAGAAAGGAAACAGAGACAGAGAGAAGGCATGTGAGGACAGAGGCAGAAATTGGAATGTGCAGCTACAAGCCAAGGAATGCCAGGTGAAGTTGGAAGAGGCGAGGAAGGATTCTTCCCTAGAGGTCTCAGAAGGAGTATAGTCTTGCAGACACCTTGATTTCAGACTTCTAGCCATCAGAACTGTGAGAGAATAACTTTCTATTGTCTTGAAAGAAAGAAAGAAAGAAAGAAAGAAAGAAAGAAAGAAAGAAAGAA
>NW_023270415.1:26222125-26240947 GCF_011800145.1 Mirounga leonina | reverse complement strand
AGAAAGAAAGAAAGAAAGAAAGAAAGAAAGAAAGAAAGAAAGAAAAGAAAAGAAAGGAAGAAAGAAAAAGAAAAAGAAGAATTTTTGATCATTATGTAAATATAGCCGAACAAATCTGTGTTGTCCCCTTCTTCCTAGTAGATATCACAGCTGGACCTGTAGTTAGCTATGACCATGTGACTGCCACCTAGTCAATCCACTGAGAGAGGAAGGGATGCATGCCATTTCTAGGAAAAGGTTTTTAGGATGTGAATGTACTTCCATGCTCTCTGTTTGCTCTTCCTAGACTGGATAATATGACCCTAGTTGGTTGTAAAACCACAGAATGGAAGGTACTCGAAGGCTATGAATCACCATCTGGAGAAAAGCCATTCCCCTAAACCTGCATTTTCACCAACCAGGAACGCCATGAGGCGTTGTACCAGACATCGTGATTTTTACTGTAACCCAGACCACCTAAATTAGCACAGTATGTTATGAGTGCCTGGTTGTACATGCAATATATACATATATATGTTTATTATTACTGCTAATTTTATAGATTATGCATATTACATTTCAATTTCCAGAATTTTCAGTAATTTTGTTCTTATTCTTAAATAGAATTTTAAAAGCTGCTATTTATTTATTTACTTACCTACTTTGCTTTGCTTTGTTTTCTTCAGAGAAGTCCCAGGGAAGACAAATGCAATAACTGCATGGGATGCAGGGTTTCTAATCAGTTTTTAAATAAATTGACAAACTCAGCTCAAATAATCAATTAGTAGCTGCAGGACAGTTCAAATTTCTTACCAGATGGGCCAGTAGTTTTGTACCCATAGAAATCCAGCCCAGTCCATTAAATATTGCTCTTGCTTATTATAGGTTATGGGCTATCGATCAATGGACATACACTGATGCCTATAATCAAAGAAATGAACTCATGATTATGCTACCAACAGGTAAATCTTTGAAGTTTATAAAATAGATAAAATTAGAATAAACCGTAAAGACTTAACATTTCAGCCAGTCCTCTTGAGTCATTTAGATTTTCTGCGAACATTTCACAAAACATAGCTAGATTTTTTTCCTACTAAAAATAAACTTCCGACATTGAACGTTTAAAAAAAAACTAAAAAAAACCATTTTGTGAGTTCTGTATGAAGCATGGAACTGTAGCAGCACGGGAATTTTACAAATAATGAGGTGAAAACAACCAAAATTTTCAAATCTTCAAAAGGATTCTACTCCGGTTTGTCACAGAAGAGTGTACAGAGCCTCAGTCACAGCAAGATGGCTGAGCACTGCAGCAATACAATTCATATTCACAAAATAAGCTTTTTCTTGGTAAAGATGGCTTTACATCTCCTGTCATAACAAAGTAGAATTGCCAACTATTTATTTCAGTGTTCCTAATTGTTGTCAGAATGTGACCTGAAACTCTGACACAGAATTTTTCAAAGTCAGGCTTGCAGAAGGCGCGTGCATTTATCAACGTTTATCCCACATTCACCTCTGCAGCAGCACTTGTGAAGGCCTGTTTTTATTTAATTCTCAAGATTTTGTTGTTAATGGGAAAACTGTCTCATAAATTAGGGAAGTGCTCAATTACAAGCCTGACATAGATTGATTTTGGTTCGGCCGTTGGTCACTATCAGCAAGTGAAGGCCAAGGGAACCGCAACTCCAGCTGATGCTCGTCACTTCAGAGGTGATCACTGAACAAGTGTTCATTAAGGAGGGAGCGGATGCGCGGCCAACACACCCACGTGCCCTTGGCTTTGGTGGCAATGAGCCGGATGTGCACCCCCCTTGCTCTCCAGTTACACGCGTTCACCTGATAGAATAATGGGGCTTTAAATAGTTGGCATAGAGATCTTATGAGAAAGAAACAGAACAAATTAAAGGCCTCGGCCATCAACTGTAAAACAAGAAAATAGATCTTTTTGAAGTTGTAGCCACCACCCTGGAATTCCACAAAATAAAATGGCTACCAGCTGAAAGACAATAGACCTGAAAGGTGAACTTAAAAAAAAAAAAAAAAATCTAACTTGGCTCAGCTGCATGTCATGAATTCTTTCCTGAAACTCATTAAAAGTAAGATTCTATCAACTGGAATTGTAAGACAATTGAAAAAGAAAACAGTACAATAAAGAAATGTCCAAATTCTAGTTCTTTGAGAAAGAAAATACAGTAAAGTTTAAAAATATGATTTTTTTTTGACTACCTGATAGACAACCCAAAATTTCGGGTGCCTGGGTGGTTCAGCCAGTTAAGGGTCTGCCTTCAGGTCAGGTCATGATCCCTGGGTCCTGGGATCCAGTTCCCCATAAGGGTCTCTGCTCAGCGGGTAGTATGCTTCTCCCTCTCCCTCTGCCTTCTATTCTGCCTACCTACTTGTGCTCTCTCTCTCTGTCAAACAAATAAATAAAATCTTAAAAAAAAAGACAACCCAAAATTTATATAAAGTTTCAATCCTTTTTAAATTTTTCAAAATAACTGCTATTATTTAATGTGTTTAGAGAAGTTCAGATATATTTTCTGCCTAAAATAACCAGCAAGTGCTAGTTTGGATCACAAAGTACATTTATAAGTAAAAGTAAAACATATCAAACTATGGTATAAGAGAAATTGTGGTTGTTTTAATCCCCAGGAAGGGACCCTGCTTACTCTCCAGTCATGCTGTCGCTAGCGTAACAACCTCTCTCCTCCAAAATCGTATATCACATTTTGACGACTGAACAAAGGTATTCCATTCTATTTTTTTTTATTGCAGATTATTTGTTTCCATAGCTACATAAGGCAGGATAAATGTAAAAGTTAGAAAATGGAGGACTATGGCATAGTAAAGTCCCATGTCAAAGTGTCTCAATTATGAGGCTTAGTAAGGATATTATTAAGACATTAAACAAAACTCCCTAAATCTGATGTGTTGCTTTCAAGGATTAAAAAGGACATTTTTAAAATATGCAATATATCAATTTAGGATTCTGATATCTATTTATCTTAGTTATCCTCTTAGAGGTTCAAATTGCAGTGTGCATATAATATACAGTATAGATAAAATAGCTGTATCTCTTTCTGTATCTCTTTTCCTTATCCATCCCCTCCTCAGTAAATGAAATAATTATTGAAATGCATTAATTCCATTGTCAAATCTGAGATAGAAAGGTAAATAGCTCACATTTTTCTTCAAAATTTATATTTGATCTATATTTCCAATAATATGAAAACAAAACAATAAATATGCTATTTATAGTTTTAGAGCTTTTGTTTGTTTTTTGTTGAGCAGTATAGTGCTAGGATATTTGTGTGTTGTGTAGACAATAAAACTTAACAATGCTTCTCTGGAACTGAAATACACAGCTCAGATTTTTCTATGAGAAAGGAATAAAATCAATTTTCTTAGGAGCAAATATAAACTGAATGTGTTTTCAAGAGAAATAAAACTGTGATGCCCTAAAATTTAAAGTTCCTTTCTTTTTAAAAGTAACATCACGGGGCATTGGGATTATTTTTCTGCTTTGCATTATTTTCAAAGTCGCCTAATGGCAAGCATGGACTACACATTGACTACAACTGTGTTTTGTAAGCAGGCTTCATGAAATAGCACATTTGTTGGGAGCCGAGGATGAATATCACTATAGTTATTAAATTACTGTTCTTTAAAAAACATTAGACAAATAACAGGAAATCACGCTGTGCAGCAAGATAATATAATAAGGCTTCAATTATAAGAGTTACGAACAATAAGTGGGCCTCTAAATGGCAGAGTTGAAAGTGGCCTTTTATTGTAACTTAACATTTTCATGGTTTAGAAATTCAATCACTATTTCTTCAACAACAACAACAAAAATATAGACTGTGTTTATCTACATGGCATATGTAATTTTTTTTTATAAACCTATAGGGTAATAGCATTTGAGGAAAATTACTTTGTAGTTTAATTTAATTAATGCTATTTGCAGCTACATTTTAGTTTCTAGTGACTGAACAATTTATCAGCTTAGCTAGTCAGTCACAAAGGACCCAAATCTCACGTCTCTTTTGGCCTTAATTTTACTTTTCAGAATATGGTTTCAAAGGAAACTGAAAATGTGCATGAATGTCACATGGGCATTACATAGAGTGACAAGTTTATACCTCCCACACTTCATGAGCAGGAGTATAGGACATGTAAATATCTCTAAAAATGTTTAGAAATTCATAAGTCTTCTGCTATTGTAGTAACTTGATCATTCTCATTCATTTGATGTCGTAACGATTAATCCTCAGATTACCTTTTAATTACCTCACTGACTAGAAAAATCCTTCTCAAACATCCAATACCTCTGGAAACATTCTGACTCTCATTGCGAGACTAGTTTATTACTTCTGTACTCCAGGATCTCCCCTACATTCTGTGGCAGCTTCTAGGGACATAGTAATATCCTTCTTGATCATTGACTCTGTGCCAGGCATGTGTGTGCTATTTCATTTGCTTTAACAACCTCATATATAGAGATGAGCACTACTGATGTTCTCACTCCACAATGGGAAAGACTTACTAAAAGCAAAGCTACAAAGTTATCAGCTAAAAAGTAGTGGAGCTGGGTCTGTACTCTAGATATTTCTAATTGCAGAGTTCATTCTCCTTAATCATTCTTATATGTTGTTTGTCACTTTAGATAGGAAATCCATAAATCATATGGATTTAGTTCAAGGATAATCTGAGTCATAAATACCACTCTATGTCAGAGATGCCCTTCTGCTCTAGATTGTCCATTTAAAACAAAACAAAACAACACCCACAAACCAAGCCTGTGTGCTTTGGTTCTCTATGCACATAGGCTAAGTAACTTCCAAGAAGTTTCCTGAGCCCTGTGTGAGAAATTGGCAGGGAAAGATGGGAGTGTACATTGCTATGAGCAGTAGTTTGCATCATTGACCCCAATTTTTACTCCTCCATTCATAAATCCTTTTGCCATGGCCTTGTCATGGGCAGAGTATACATTCCCTTTCCCCTGACTTTGAGCTTGGGTATGTGACCTGTTTTGGCCAATGAGAAATAAGCACAAGTGATAGTGTGCCAGGTTTCAAGCCAGGGCCATCAGAGATCTCACATGCTTCTGCTTGCCGTCTTGTATCTCTGTCATTGCCATAAGAAGGATATGCCCTGGCTAGCCTGTTGGTCTCGGGAAGATACAGAGCAAAGCCGCCCAACTGGACACAACCCAGAGCAGCTGAAACCCAGCCAGACCACAGACATGTGAATGATAATAGATTATGTTGCTCTAAGCCATAGGTTTTGAGGCGCTTTGTTATGCAACAATATTTGTGGCTAAGTCACCATGCATAAGGAAAGAATCTCATTGAGTTAGCATTAGTTCAGTGCTTACTATTTTCAATAAATAAAATAATGATAGTATTGTATTGGTCATTAAGACCTTGCCACCATGATATTTTGATTCTTAATACTTTCAAACTTTATCTTGATAAGTAAGATAAAGTCATGGAGCTCATGATAATTAGAAATATGCTTTTTTGATCAGCTTTAATCCTCTACTTCTGACATAACAAACTTCTGGATCAGTGAAGAGCTGTCTGGGAGCCTGGTGTGGTAGTAGAGGAAGGGAGGTAGGAGGAAAGAGGCACTCTAATGAATTAGTGTGTTAGTATATAACATCCCTCCTTTGAGGATGACATACTGAGACTGAATTTAATGTGATCCTTTATAAGGAATCAATATTGTGAAGTTACATGACCCAAATGGGACACTAAAATCATATTCACTACTCTCTATATCTTCTAGCTCTATCCTCCAGCTAACTCATAGAACTTTCAGTAATGACTCTCAAGAATTGAAACTGATATGTCCCAATGCCCAATGTTCTCAGGATAAATTCCCATATAATCATAGTCTAAGTTCAAGATGAGACAACAAAAGTAAAAGGACAGCTATGGTCCTGTCCTTGTGGCCAAAGAGCTGCCTTTTTAGTTAACCTGTGAAGGCAAAATATATTACAACTTATGGCATGATGTTTGGTTTGCCCTTCAATGCAGCTCAGAGATCCTGCTAAATGACTTTGGCCAGGCTCCTCGGTAATCATCCCAGCATGTATTCTAAAGTTTCATTACTATTCTGAGACTTCCTTCTTCTACCACCCCTTGTTTATTCAGAGCAATGCCTTTTATTTTTATTTCACATAGAAAATGGAGGTTCCAAGAACTACCTCAATTTTCTGCCCTTCCATTTGTACACCTATTAGCATTGGCACCAATCTCAGAAATTCTTCCTCTACAAAGCTTCTCTTCTAATGCAATGCTAATTTATTCATATGCGCTCTTGATTCCTGAGCCCTCAACCTTTCATTTTTCACTGAATCCTTTAGTACACAAGCATGCTCACATATCTGCCACTTCCACACACTTCCCAACTCACTCTCCTCTCTGGCTATCTCCATATTGCTCTGCTTTTGAACCAGGCTTACAGAAAGAGTAGATAAGGGCACCTGGGTGGCTCAGTCGTTAAGCGTCTGTCTTCAGCTCAGGTCGTGATCCCAGGGTCCTGGGATCGAGTCCCACATCGGGCTCCCTACTCAGCGGGAACCCTGCTTCTCCCTCTCCCACTCCCCCTGCTTGTGTTCCTGTCCTCGCTATCTCTCTCTCTGTCAAATAAATAAATAAAATCTTTAAAAAAAAAAAAAAGAGTCTTTAAAAAAAAAAAAAAGAAAGAGTAGATAAACTTCCAGTTCCGCTTAATACTGTTATTTGTATCAAACTAATTTTACACCAGATACAAATGCAAACGAGGAACAAAATACATAACAAAACTGTAGAAGCATCACAGAAGAACCAATGCAAAAAGGATTCAAGGAGCCATAATTCTATGAGGAAGAAAACAGAAGTGAGATTTTCACTAATACCTGATTTTTTCACCAGGAGTGATTCATCACTTCTTGCTAGAGAGAATAGAGTTCTTTCAAAAATAGTCAGCCTCTCTGGGCTGAAGAGAAAGAGGTTGGAGTCAGGGGCTGCCAAAGCAGCTAGTACTTGAGGGACAAAATCCTACAGAGGGTGACCTGCAGAAGATTAAACCCAGAAATGGGATATTATTTGGCAATAAAAAGGAATGAAGTATTTATATGCTATGACATGCATGTTGTAATTCATCAAGTAACTACTAAGATTAATATTAAGTAAATTTTCAGTAAGCCAATTAATAAGAGAGAAAAATGAAATAAAAATACTTGAATAACCCAAAAGTAGTAACTAATGGAGAAATGACAGGACAAAGTAAAGATGGGAGGAACAGAAAACAACAAACAAAAAAAATTAATTTAAAATTACTATGTTAATACTTACATGAAATATAACTGGAATAAATAATTCAATTAAAGCCAAAGGCTGCCAGACTGAAAAAAACAAAAAGCAAAATCCAAATATACGCTGTTGATAGGAAACATATGTTGAATGTAAGGACAAATAAAAATGGAAGAACAATATTAAATATGAAAACACTAACAGAAGAAAGCTAGAGTAGCTATATTAAGTGTAGAAAAAGGTGAACTTTAAGGCAAAAATATTACAAGATACAAATGGGAACATCTGATTTTTAAAAAGTTCAATTCAACATAAAGATATAATAATCCTACGTACATACACCTACCACAGTGACAAAATTTATTAAACAGAAATTACAGCACCAAGAGGAGAATTAGACAAATCTACAATCCTCAGCAATTGTAAAAGAACAGCAGAAAAATATATTTAATTTGAGTAACACAAATAACCAATTTGAACTAATTATTATATATCAAACACTATATCCACCAGGTTATAAACATCAGGGTGCATGTATTCCTTTGACTCAGTATTTTTGTATCCTTTGAATAAATATCTAGTAGTGCAATTGCTGGGCCATAGGGTAGCTCTATTTTTAACTTTTTGAGGAACCTCCATACTGTTTTCCAGAGTGGCTGTAGCAGCTTGCATTCCCCCCAACAGTGTAGGAGGGTTCCCCTTTCTTTGCATCCTGGCCAACATTTGTCATTTTCTGTGTTGTTAATTTTAGCCATTCTGGCTGGTGTGACGTGATATCTCATCATAGTATTGATTTGTATTTCCGTGATGATGAGTGATGTTGAGCATCTTTTCATGTGTCTGTTAGCCATCAGTATGTCTTCTTTGGAAAAATTAATGTCTTCTGCCCATTCCTTAACTGGATTTTGACTGTTGAGTTTGATATGTTCTTCATAGATTTTGGATACTAATCTTTTATCAGATATGTTATTTGCAAATATCTTCTCCCTTTCTGTAGGTTGCCTTTTAGTTTTGTTGGTTATTTCTTTCACTGTGCAGAGGCTTTTTATCTTGATGAAGTCCCAGTAGTTCATTTTTGCTTTTGTTTGCCTTGCCTCCAGAGACGTGTCTAGTAAATCCAGTAGCAAATAAAGACAAAATAATAATATCTACAAGAAAAATGCAGTGATTGAAATGGCACCATCAGATCCAAATTTAGGAAAATAGAAATGTCCAGAGTGTTTGAAAGTTAGTGGATTTACAAAGAATAAAAATAAAAAGTTAAAGTAATGGAGTAGGTGTTAGTCTAAATGAAATACCCAAGGGCACTAAAAACTCACTTCACTAGTATTTATTCTGTGTATGTTTAATAGGTTTTATTTTTTAAAGGTTTTATTTATTTATTTGACACAGGGAGAGAGAGCACAAGCAGGGAGAGCAGCAAAGGGAGGGGGAGAAGCAGGCTCACCACCCAGCAAGGAGCCCGATGCAGGGCTCAATCGCAGGACCCTGGGATCGTGACCTGAGCCTAAGGCAGACACTTAATCAACTGAGCCACCTAGGCGCCCCTAATAAGTTTTAAATACTCTGCCTATCAATGTCTGATATTTTACAAACTAAAAAAGGAAGATTTTTATCTATCTGAGTTCAGCTTATTTTATGAATTCCCTAACTTAGGTATTTTAAAGAACTAGTTGGACATACCAAAGTAGGGTAATATCATCCTCTGTTTTCAGATACTGCAGTAACAAAATGCTGGGTATCATTTATTAAGCATCCCTAAGTGTTCCTACCTAAAGATTCAACGCTAGACTTAGTGAAACAAAAATATATAATGGCACAGAAACTGAGATTTTGAAGATATTTTGCAATATTTGAAGAACTTGTGTTTTGAATTTCATTTCTGCAGCAACTCCTATGAGTAAAATTCATCTTTCTAATTTTAAGAACACCAAACAATTACATTAAAAATTTTTATGAGTTCATTGCTAATACAAGACATTGTGCCAGGCACTGTAGGTGACATACAAGAGTAAATAAGTTATTATGACATTCTCCATCTCAAGGGAGGGAGAGAGATATACAAAGAGATCAATGATTTGAGACACAGACGTTAGTTGGCTTGGCCTTCTGCTATATTCCCTATCAATGGTGAAAACTTGACAGATTACACCACCACCAGGTGTAAGAAACAATAACCAATTCTTATTAAAAGTGCATGGCCAATTAACTATTATTTTGGAGCAATTCTGTTGACTGAATGCTTCCCATGTTGAATTCTTGGTAAAAGATGTTCTGAGAAAAGACTCATTAGTAGTGGAGTCCTCTCATTAATGGACATTCCCATATCTAGCTACCCTCCTGCCCCATATTGATTAAACAAAGAAAGTTGATCTCTGAGCCTTTACTGCGGTTAACACTCATAAGTTCATGTGTCATGTGACATCTCAGGAGGAATTCAATGCATAGTATCGTTGCTGCGGCTCTTCACTTATATTGGCTCTTTCCTTTGTACTTAGCTGGGACATGTCCGTGACATCTTTTCAGTGTGAAAAGATTATTTTGCTCTCACTGCCTCTTACTCTGCTTCTACTTTTACTTCTACCTCTTAGGTTCAGAATTCTTAGCCTTCTTGAGCAGATGAACTACAGCAATTTCTCCTCCTCTAAAAGTTCTACATTTCGAGGTGCACTCAGACACAGAATTATAGTGGGGCACAGATGTGACAGTTGACGATATAGAGGAGCTTTGAGATTCTCCTTCTCTATCCTCCTGTCTCAGGAAAGCATACCATATGTCTGCTCTCAAAACTCTAATCTTTCCCCTCTTGCTGTAAGTGCAATTTACCAAAAATATGCTTTCTTTTAAACTCTGAATGAAGAAAAAGAGAGAGAAAGAGGAAGAGAGGAAGAGCTAAGATGTCTATTCTTGTCAACTTATATAGAGAAAATTAAGTTTTAGAAAGGGTTTTTTTCTTGGAGATAAATAATAGAAAATTTTTACTTAGAGTGCTTTGTGTTGTCTGCCATTAAAAAAAATGTTATTATAGCTGTACTTAAGTAATTGACCTGTGTTTTACATGGAAAAATATTCAGAGTCACTTTATTCATAATTAGGTTGTTTTCAAGTTTTTCTGAAATAATAAGAGTGATTAGCAATTTGAAATTTAGGAATGAAGTAAAACATTTCTGATTGATATAATGACCTTTTGCTTAAATTATGTTTTACCCCTACCTTGTTTTGGTGTGTTTTGTTTGTTTTTAGCAGATCATTGAAGGTTCTTAGTTGAGAAATAGGTATAATATTATTTACAAGTCATAACGGAGTCCGAATCTATGCAATTGAAGAACCAGAGGGATGAACGCAAAGATGTTGCTAAGGTAGAACTGATGGTGTCAAGGAATTAATTGCTTGAAGAAAGAGAGAGTAGCAGTCTTGCCTGAGGGACTAAGAAAACAGGAAGAACAGGGTTTTTTTTTTTAAAGATTTATTTATTTATTTGAAAGAGAGAGAAAGAGCATGAGCAGGAGGGGCAGAGGGAGAAGGAGAGAGAATCTCAAGCAGACTCCATGCTGGGTCCAGAGCCTGACATGGGGCTCGATCTCACAACCCTGAGATCATGACCTGAGCTGAAATCAAGAGTCTGATACTTAACAGACTGAGCTATCCAGGTGCCCAGGAAGAACAGCTTTGAAGAAGAGATGTGTAGAGCTTGAAAGTGCTCCAGATCTCCCATGAGAGATATTTCAGAATGCAGTGAAAACACAGGTCAGAGGGTTAGGGAATAAGAGACACAGTTTTCATAGTCTTTTGCATAGAAGTGAAAATTAAAATGGTGGCAAGTGTTTGAAATTACCAAACTAAAGTGTGTAAGGAGAGAGGAGAGTGGATGCAAATATACCAGGAAGGGTGAGAGAAAAGATCATAGACTTAGGAAGATGATCAAAATGAAGATTTGCAGAAAGCAAGTGAGAGGAATCATTGAGAAGAGAAGGTGTCCAACTATGTCAATGATTCCAACAAGAATTCAGAAAATTAGACAATGGGCAATGGATTGAAGAGGAATCCTGGTATAGGAAGTGTTAGCATGAGGAAAAGCTGAAATACTTAAAGACTGATGGGAAAGAATTGGGTAGAGTAAATATATATGTTAGACAGGTGAGACAACTGTTGAAGAAGGATTCCAGAGAATAGCAGGGCATTAATTATCACAAACAGAAGATTGGTCTTGAAAAGAAGTGGTTTGTTTGTTTGTTTGATTTCTCCGATTTTGGGGGAAAAGAGCAAAAATAATGGTGCTTATGCACAAGGAGAATTTGAACAATAGGAAAAATATTTGAAGTTAATTCTTATCCAGATTTTCAATACAGTAGGAGTTAAAGGTACCTGCTCAGAGAAATGTGATATAGTATATGTTTGAGGACTTGGGGCAAGATGACTGTGGATGTGCAAAGTGGTAGTAAAGATTGAGAGTAGCTTTTAAAATCCAACTAAGATTGGCTAGAATGAATTTAAAGTGTAACCATTGTAAGTGCTTCTTCCCCCCAGGAATACTTAAAACTCAAGAGTCAGGATTTTAAAAAAATGTGCATTTGAGTCTACTTGATAGTGGGTGAAGATATCAAAATATAACAAAAAACCCAATGGAATATGGAATCATAAGGAAGGCAAGGAGGAGGAATGTTCACCTGTGTTAATGAATAGAGCCAATAGATTTAAAATCATAATAAATCACATTCAAAAGACATGGATCAATAAGAAATTTAAGATTCAATAAAGTAATACATTTTTCAAATATTTATGGGTAGCGGAAATTACACAATGTTATATATATAGCACATTTTGACTCAGTTTTATTTTTGGTAAAAACTGAATGCTTAAAAGATCATTTAGAAATGGATCAGAAATTCCTTCAACAAAACAAAAGAAAATATAAAGGTGGTGGGGGCATGCTACAGAGCTTCTAACATTGTCCCATAAGAAAAAGAAAATGGAAAGAATGCCATTAATATGTGATATTTATATTAATCTTGCCAAAAATCAAAGTAGTCTGAACTCTTCTCAGAGTTGTCCTCAGAAGTACTTGAAAGAAAAAGAGGAAAGATAGCATATTAAGCAGGAGCAGATGCTAAAGCCAGATTGGAACAATAAACAACAAAAAGAAAGCACCTCTAGCATGACACATTACTACTTGAGGGAGCACAGCTTGCAACTTCAACAGAAGGAAATGGAGGGATTTGGATGGAATAAGAGAAACAGGAACCAGGTGCAGTAGCAGAAGCTCCCAGTCTTGAAAACGGGAGCCTTCCCAATCTCTGTTCCTATTTGATTAAGTAGACAGGAAGTAGCTTATCTATGAGAGATTAAATAAAATATTGTCTTAATTTTCATCCAGAGTCAGATTTTTATTGGTAAATGCCACTGAAGAAGATGGGAAAGCTGAGGCTGTTAGCAAGAGAGTAATTAAAATAAAGTTCATGACAACTTGAGCTGAAGAAAAGGGAAAAAAATAAGAATGAAGCATATTGAGGGACAGAGAGAATGAGGTGGGGTCAATGGATTTTGCTTAGAGACCAAAGCTTCTTCTGGAAGAAGCAAAGTAGGAAGGAAAGAGGTTATCATTGAAGAGTAGGGTTTTAGCATCAGAGATTTTGGAAACTGGGTAATTGGAGTCTAAGGTTGTGCTGTGGGAAGTGGAGGTGGAAAGGGGGAAAAGGTCATGGGAGGAATAGGTACACTGGAGTGTGTCAGTTATGGATGATGAAAGCAGCTGGAGTAGAAAAGAATATGAGTCTAAAAGTCCTCATTAATACATTAAGTGATCATAATATTTCGAACAAACCAAACAGAAACACCTGCCAGTTTCTTTCACACTTGCCAGGAACTGTTAAGTGTCCATTCCCATTAAATGCCAACATTTCTTCCTTGATAAAGCATCCAAAAAAACAGGATAAAATGAAAGTATTTACAACTGTTATATATTTGATGGCTTTCCAATATGTTGTTTTTCAAATGCCCTTAACTGGCACCCTGAGTGGGTAGAAGGAGCTGACAATAAGGTTCCTGTGCAGGCATGTTCCCGTGTCACCAAGGCAATGGTTCACCCACTATGAAATACAAGAAGATAATGGATCCTGTAGTGGGGTTTAATGAATATACTAGTGAAGTTCGAGTTACACACCTTGGAGGTTGAGCAAAAGAACGGGCAACATGAGGGAGAAAGCAAGGACGTGTAGTATTAGGAGTCATGGGGAGAGGTAGAACTACTTGTACTAATCTAACACTGACAGAGTTTTTTGACACTCCATTCCAGCACAGCACAGGAAATCAAATTTTGATCAAGTTCAGCATTATGTCTCTATGGAGACTCACCTTCAGCCTTTAGGTGCCATGTGACTATTCACACTAATTTTTCAGCTGTCATTAGTCTACCTTTCTCATGGAAAGTGGATGGAACGAAGTAGGTGCCCAAAACATTGGCAGGGAATCTGTAAAATTTAATATACTTTAAAGGAAGATTTTGAGCCAAGAGGTAGAATTTTCAGTGAGTGGCAGATAGTGACCAGCAATGAGGAGAGAGAAAGGATGCTATATCTTAGGGTATGAGCCTCAAAGGAAGTCTTGCAGAATCTAGAGTCTTGAAAAAACTCCAGGCAACAAAGCAAACAACTACTCCATCTTCTGGCAATGAAGTACCCTGACTATAGCAGGAGACGTTACTTCCATTGGAAAGGGCTGCTAGAGAAGCAATGATCTTAAGAAACATCTTGTTTCAGTTAAATCGCGGAGGTGGCAAATATGAAGCTGAAAATATGAGAAAGTTAACTGACTACAGAAGAGATTTTTAGAAGTCTGGTGCAACTGATGTTCAGACCAGATTTCAAGAGAAGATGGAAAGCGGAGGTTTGTACTTCTAGCAGTGACCTTGTAAAATGGAAGTGATAGGTATTTTGGGAGGTTCCAACAGTTTCTGCCAAAAAGGTGGGTGATCGCTTCTGACGTAGGAGTCCAAAACTATTCACTCAGTGCTCCAGCACTTTATAGGGCAGGGGCTCCCCCAAATCACATGGGGAACCATTTCTTCAGATGCCTTTAAAATTCACCTTATAGGGGCACCTGGTTGGCTCAGTCGGTGGAGCCTGCAACTCTCGATCTCTAGAGGTTATGAGTTCAAGCCCCATGTTGGGTGTAAAGACTACTT
The DNA here is from genome assembly GCF_011800145.1 of Mirounga leonina. Classification (NCBI taxonomy): domain Eukaryota; kingdom Metazoa; phylum Chordata; class Mammalia; order Carnivora; family Phocidae; genus Mirounga; species Mirounga leonina. The sequence continues at coordinate 26,226,487 of NW_023270415.1, read as the reverse complement.
AAAAATAAAATCTTTAAAAAATTAAATACATGCGTCTTATATCTAAATTTTCTCTCTTTTATCAGCACTAAAGAGTTAGTTACTCATTTGCATCCATTGATTTTGGTGTTTACTCTTTTATATTCTGATCTGAAGTTGTGCTCCTTTCTTTGAGAAGGTTTTATTTTAGATACTATCAGTAAAAGACAGAGGGCTTAATAGAACACTTAGTCCTAGATCTAGGCAATAATGAAGGATAATGATAGGCATAATGATAATAGAAGAGTATCCTCTCTACCCATTGTTAGCATACACATTCATTAGACATTCCATTAGGTTAGACGTTTTGTCTTTTTTTTAATTTTTTATTGTTATGTTAATCACCATACATTACATCATTAGTTTTAGACGTAGTGTTCCATGATTCATTGTTTGTGCATAACACCCAGTGCTCCATGCAGAACGTGCCCTCTTTAATACCCATCACCAGGCTAACCCATCCCCCCCTCCCCTCTAGAACCCTCAGTTTGTTTCTCAGAGTCCATCGTCTCTCATGGTTCGTCTCCCCCTCCGATTTCCCCCCTTCATTCTTCCCCTCCTGCTATCTTCTTCTTTTTTTTTTTCCTTAACATATATTACATTATTTGTTTCAGAGGTACAGATCTGAGATTCTTGTTTTGTCTTTTTATCCCTCAATCAGGTGGTTGGTCTTCTAACTAGGATTAAGGTAACTGGATTTTCCTCCAGGAAGTTCGGAATGAGGACTGAGACTAAGGGATAGCAAGTCAGTATGGGATGGTCTCCTAAAGAGAAAACACTTTGAGGCCATGTGTAGGCGATGTGGACATCATGTGTGGTCACGTCCAAGAGGATTGTGGAGTGCACATTTGTCAGAGGCCCTGAGTACTTGTCCTAAAGATGAGGTGAAAAGTGAGTCATTTTATTGAAGACTTGGGAGTACTGGCTATTCTTTTCATGATTGGAAACAGTTTTAATGAGTAAAATAAAAATGTAGATCTTAATCCAAGTAAGTGGACAGAGCCCCCAAATGGTGATTCTAATAACAGAAAAGCTCAAGGGTGTCCCATGATTATCTTAATTTAGGCATGATAGAGTCATTTTCAACCAACATTTACTGGGGGCCTACAACGTACCAGCCACAGTGGAGCATCTCACTTTATCTCGTCCCTGTAACGATTCCTGCCTGTGCTATCCTCACAAAGGGTAAATGATTAGCAATATTTCAGAATTGAATTCAGGCCCTTTGACTTCAAGCTTTGTAATTTTTCTACTATATCTGGCTATCATTCAAGACAATAGTTTATTTTGGAGTAGAAAACTAACTGGTTCTTAGAGCATAATAACATCTATTTATTAGCAGTGCTGTTTCTTATTTATTCATTTAGTATCTCCCTCATTCCAAAATGATAGAACCGCCAAAACAAATAAGTAAGAAAATTGAGCAAAGAGAGAATTAAAGTAGGAAATTCAGCCAAAATCATATGTAAGATTCATCAGTCCCTCTTTATTGCATGTAGAAGGGTTTTGAGCTTACCAGCAATCATGAAAAGGGAGAGGGAGGGAGAATTTAATGCTGTGTGCTTGCCGTGTTATAGCATTTGCTCACTATATTACAATTTTTGTTTCCTTGTGTGAGTTACCATGTAGAGTATGATAAAAAAACAATTAAAGTCTTGTTTCCAAGTATGTCTCCAGCATTTCTCACTCTTCTTAGTACACAGTGGAATCTCAATAAATATTTGTTGAGTAAGTGAAAGAATTAATGAATGGCTAAGTGAATAACCATGAAAGCAATCAATCATCCTATAAAAATATAAAAAGAATTGAAGGAATTAGCTCATGAATATTTTTGTAATAATTTGATCTCACTGCCACACTAAAGGGGATGAATAGCTTTCACATAACTGTGGTTCAAAAATCAGTGTTGCTTTGTACCTTTTCCTTTCTTAATTTCACTGTCAGTAAAACTCTTTTTTCCCCTCCGACTTCTCACCCTTAATGTTTAGCACAAATTGAAATGTACCTAAAACTTTCCTCTCTCTGTTTTTTTTTTTAACCAAATGAGATATCTGTGATGAGATTTTTAGTCCTCAAGTGTAGACATAAGTTTGAACAACAACAAAAAAAACACCAATTTTAGCCATGTTTACAATCAAATGACTATTTTACATATTTAAAGCTATGTTTTATCTATTTTAGCTCCACAGTAAGCTGCCCTCTAAATATCATTGAATATATCTGAATGCATGACCAGGTCCTCGGTGTTTGATATCTTCATTTTCCCACAACATTTAGAGAGATTCTGTAACACTCAGAAATATCATGAAACAACTTGTGGTAGAGTCCATGAACAATTTATCAGAGGGTGTGGTTTTCCTGTCTAACGCTCTATAATTCCAGAGATGAGAAGAATTTCCTGTATTCTCCTTTATCCCTTCTGAATTAGGCAGATTATTCTGATCTAATATTAAGGCCACCACCTCTTCAAAAATTATATTGAATTTGACACCTATGAATTATTTTTTTTCTTACAGGACAATATTTTCAAAAATATAAAATCCTTGGAAGTTTTCACAGAAGTTCGAAATTGCCTTAATTCAATAAACACCATATTCATTATTGAAGCACAATAGCTATTAGACAAATAGACAGTGTAGTTCTATTCTGAATTTATAAGGGATCCTCAAAGATACAGTGACCTTTCCTCAAGAAGTCACAAAGAAAATGCTCCTATACCATTTTCACCAAAGAAAGTAAAAAAAAAAAAAAAAAAAAAAACATGAAGTTAATATATCTCACCTTTCTTGCCCACTGTCCTATTTTGCTTTTGCCATTTGTTTCCCAAATATTGATTTGCAAATGATAAAATAAAGAATAAACTGTTTCTGGGGCGCCTGGGTGGCTCAGTTGGTTAAGCGACTGCCTTCGGCTCAGGTCATGATCCTGGAGTCCCGGGATCGAGTCCCGCATCAGGCTCCATGCTCAGCGGGGAGTCTGCCTCTCCCTCTGACTCTTCCCCTCTCATGCTCTCTCTCTATCACTCTCTCTCTCAATAAATAAATAAAAATCTTAAAAAAAAAAGAATATTTAAAAAAAAAAGAATAAACTGTTTCTTAATTTTGTACAGCCAACATGTCTTTAAATTTCACAAATTAGAAAAGTGTGTGTATTCACTATTGTACAAATTGTTCTGTGAAATAACTCTAAAATTCATAGTTTATATGCTACATTTGTATGCGGTTGTGTGGTTTTTTAAGAAAGACTTCAGCAGCTCATAATGTGGTAGTTATTAAGAAAGCAGATTTTTTTCCATGAGTAGTGAAGGGGCATGTTTATAAAATCTGCACTACAGAAATAGTTAGAGCATGAAGTAGAGGGGCACGACTCTTTTTAGGAGTTGCTTCCTTCTCTTTCTAAACACTTACTAGAGACTATCATTAACTCATATGACTTTTTAGACTGAGGTGTTGATATAAGATTCTAGGATAAGTCCAATGAAAATTTCATTATTGTCAATTAGAATTCTCTAGCGGGGTTTAAACCAGTAATGATTTTCAATTAGTATAATTTAAAATAAGATAGATGTAGATTTTACAACACAAATATTCAATCTCGCTTTTCAATAGTTTCTAGTTCATTAAAACTTCACCAACGTATACATATATTTGAGGCCAAATTAGTTTCTCTGAATTTGAGAATTCACTACTCACTGATGGTAACAGGGCTTCCATTAGAGCTCTCTAAAATGTTTATATTAAATCTGTTAAAAGCTCTCAGTATTACAATGATTTCTTGAAACTTAACAGCGATCTTTCTTTTTGTGATTTTCATTAATTTGCACAGTAAATGACTAACCACAAATTGTTTAAGAATTCTTTGCTTTCATTTAACTCTCTAGTCTCTAACCTCTAATTTCTGGAGAGGAAAAAAAAAAAAAAAACACACACTAATACATGAGCCAAGGTATGTTCTGGCTTGGGTTGAAAATTCTATGAGGAAGAATCCAAAGCAAACCAGAAAACTTTCACTTCATTACAACTGCATTAGGGTAAGAAGTCTAGTCTCCTCTCATAGTTGTTTTATGAGGTGATAATGAGGGGGAAATTCTCTGGCCTAGACAATAACACATATTTTAAAATGGGTTAGAACAGATCATTTCAGCCTACCCAACTCAATGATAAAAGGGGTTTGAATGACATCTTCTGGTTGAGAATAAATTGACTGTTTTTTTAGATAAAAAGAATGAAGAACCAAAGCATATTGATAAATTTATCAAATTAAAGGTTGTATTTTTCAGAAGGAAGAGGGAAGGAGGGAAGGAAGGAAGGAAGGAAGGAAGGAAGGAAGGAAGGAAGGAAGGAA
>NW_023270415.1:26061079-26222115 GCF_011800145.1 Mirounga leonina | reverse complement strand
GAAGGAAGGAAGGAAGGAAGGAAGGAAGGAAGGAAGGAAGGAAGGAAAGAAGGAAGGGAGGGAGGGAGGGAGGGAGGAAGCAAACAAGCCTGAAGTCTTTCCTTAGACCCCTGGGGTTGCTGTCCTCCAGGCTTTCAGTGTATCACTTTGGCATTCTTAACATTTGGAGATGCATAAAACTGAATTCAGTATTGGTAATCCAACTCCTTCAAATTATGTATGATATTGTCCATACTATTGCATAATGTTCTGATGTAATGTAATTCCCAGAGGAAAAATATATTGTTGTTGTTGGGAAGGCGATTGAACACGAAACATGAAGAATATAAAATAAGCTATTTAAATTGAAAAATGTAAATTATAATTCTTTTTGTTTTAAAGGAGTGTGCATATCACCTTTCTAACTTTTCCGTTGTAGAAATTAACAAGGAAGAGGAAACTATTAGTACGAGCTCTAGGAGAAACTGATCACTACCACAATAAATTTTGTGTATTCTCCTGCCATCCTTTCTCTCCTCTCCTAACACCTAGCAGGACCTTTTTTTTTTTTTAATTCACAGAACCTGGGCTTCTGGTACCCATGATTAGGTACATCACGGTGACATTGATAGATATAATAATAGTAATTCTGATCCCTTTGGGTATAACAATCTAATGATAATAATAATAATAATAATAAAATAACATAATACTGTCTCCACGTTTATTTTTAAAATTTGATAGCACTCTTACATGCGTCAGCAATAAGTACACATATCATTTCTGAAAGAAAACTAAGGCTCTGTAAGTGAATTCACTCATCTGACGAGTCACACATCGACTAAGTAAAGGAGTTGAGAAAGGAACCTCCGCAAATATAACTGAATACAACTAAAAGATATATTATATAATTTTTTTAAAAGCCTTGGTTTCACTTACATACTGCCAAGGAAATCTTTTCCTTCATTGCATAATGAATAGTAGGTACTCAATGATATTTAAAGAATGAATAAATTAAGTCATTAATGAATCAAACCATCCACTCATCGCAGCACTATGTTAGGTGAGTTTCTGGGGATATGAGTTTCTTGTACCTAAAAAAGTACAGGGAGATCTGAAGAAGACAATGTTGCATAGGATCTAAAGCACAAAATATCCTAGTAAGAAAAATGTCATTCATTTATTCAAGTAAGCATTCAAACTGGAGTCTGGAAATAGAAAAAAAATTAAGTACACAAACATTTTTGGTTCCAATTCACACTACTCAAATGAAAATAATTTTCTCCTCTTAGAAAGTGCTAAATATATTTCATACCACAAAGGATTCTTTAAATCCATAAAAAAGACACAAATGTCACAACTTAAATAATTATATGAACTGTAACCTTAAGAACACGCTGTAATATACCCATAATATATTAAAATGTTGAGGAAGAAGAGTAGAAAAATAAAAGACCACGTCTTTTATTTCATCAGTTGGCACTTTGAGATATGGATATTTTGTTCTTTGCATTAAATGTTATCACACATAAATTTCATGTGTAAAATAAAGAATTATCTTTTTTAATAGAAAAACAAAGTTGGTGTCACTGCCAAGTGAACACATTGATGATAACAAATGGATGTGGAAAGCTGGTGTTTAACTGCCAATTTTTTCCAAGGATAGGTAATTCAGACCCCAGCTTTATTCCTAATAGTACGTGCTTGGATTTAATGTTGACTAAAGCATGATAGAAGGACTCTGTGAATGAGGAAGGATAAATGCTAATTAACTTGAATTGATCTGATGTTGTTCATTAGTGCTAAATATTCCTGAATTGCCACTGCCTGCAGATCCAAAACGAAAAATCTCCCCATCTAGCTTTGCATATTTAGTAGCATATGGAGTCTTGTCAGGCAGCCAGGAACTTTCTCATCTACTTCATTCTGAAGCAAAGGGGTTGCCCCTAATTTAGTACCTTGAACTGATTCTACTTAGTGTGTAATCTGCCTTAATTGCTATTAAGATACTGAATTTTATAAAACAGCTGTTTAATACCATTTGTGAGTTAATGAGAATCATCATGTGGAATAGAAAAGGCATAAAAATTTAAAAACAGCTTATTTTGAAGGCCAATTTCTTAATTAATAGTGTTTCAGAATTTTTCTAGAGTTTTTGAAGTGAAATTCTTCAAGATTTCCAATTATAGGGTAGACTATGGAAATTTGCTACCAAAATTAAGAAACAATATTCTGATGAAAAACCTGCTGTGTTTATTGCCTAAGAAATAAATGTTAAGATCTTTTCATTCTTTTCTTTCATCCAAAATGAGTACAGTTGATGAAAGTGTTAAATTCTTGAAGAAATTTATAGATTAATGCAATATTGATTAATGGGTACAGATTGGTGCCCACTGTTGTAATGGGAACTTTCTTTTAGAGTATGTCATAGGACTCCTTTAGGGTATGTCCATGGAACCAAATCTGACATCTTAAAATGCCTAGGAAAATGCTCCAGAAATATGAGAACATATTCCTATGAAAAAGCTGTTTGTGGTGTGCAGATAACAAATTATCATTAAATGGCTGGGATCTTTCCTATACCAGAACCCCTATAGGTCTATCCTTATATTGTGATTTCTGCTTGGATTAAAGAGAGTTCTTTAATGTCTCAAGAAAGCATTCAAAGATCTGGGGATTTTATATCACAGCTGGATGCCTTGAGAGAATATACTACATTAAAATCTCTGAGAATTAGACCTGTTATTAATTATTTTTAATCCCTTGGACTTAGGCAATGTAGACTATACAGTTGTGTGAGTGACAAAGTGATGTTGAATTACTGGAGTGATCAGGACAAGATATCTCTTGATCCTGCAGTATTTGGGAATCAATTACAGTGATAAGAACACCTTCAGAAAAAAAAAATTTTTTTAAACTGTTCTTGTCTAAAAACAGAACAAAACAAAAAAATAAGCTTGTTCCTGTCTGAGTTTCAGAGACCATCACATTCTTTCTAGATTAAAATAACATGTTTGGTCTAATGGAAAATTGTCATGATTATGCATTTTGCTGTTACATGGAGAAATTCACAATTACTTCCCATTTTATCTAGGCCAAACGCAGCCTTCTCTGGTAGGAACTGATCTTGATCCAGAGAAGGAGTATCTGAGGACTTTATATAATCATTATGTGCTTAAAACATAAAGATGTTAACAGAGTCCTTAAGACTAACTAGGAAAAACTGAGTATATCAGACTGACTCTGAGTCAGAGGTTGGAGCTGCCTGGTGATTTATTTTTTGTGATAAAAGAAATAAGATATAAGTTATTTAGTAATGTTCTGTGCTATAACAACAAATATATAAAGTAAACAATTTAAGTACTAATTAGTTAAGTTCAAGTAGGTTCTGAATAACATATATATTAGAATCATTGGTAACAACACTAGTTATTTGTAGTCATTTGCCAATACCACCAAAATATTTATTTTATAGGGAGGGAATATCTTACAAGTAATTCTTATATTCTTTGTTTGAAATGATGCTTTCTTATTTTTATGAGGTATAACTGACATACTTTTATTTATAATAAAATTTATAAAAAAATTATTTTAATTTGAAATTTATACTGGTTATTCAGGAAACAAATATCAATATCAAAAAAATGATGGTATACTTTCTAAGAATGCCCTAAAATGCAAAAATTATAATGAAAAAGTAGATGAACTTGAATACATGACATGTAGACATACTATATGACCAAAATAAAATATGCATATTTATTTCTCAACTCAACACTTTAAAATTATTCTACTATACTTTCTAGTAAGATTTTAAAATTTATTAGCAAATACCCCTTTATAAGTTATTTGTGTGAAAGGTGTAAGATAAGAATTTGGCTGTTATGTTTTTACCAATCAGAAGCTAGAATACTATAGGTAAATGCAGGCTTATGTGTAAAGTAAATTTTACATGTACCAAAACCCTGCTTGTGCCAATTTTAAATATGCTCTTAATCCTATAGTAAATACACGGGTATTTAGGGTATGTTTCTAGACTTTCGATTCTGTTCCTATATTCACCATGTGTCAAAACATCTGGATCTTTGCTAACCCTAAAGGGCCTGCCCCTCCCAGGGCTAGCCAATTTCTAGAGTTGGTAAACACTTGCCTGGGAGCAGGGTTTTCATATGCAAACCAAACAATCTAGAGCCCACCATCCCACCTCCTTTATTGGACTCTTTGGGCCACTAAATCCCTGTCATAATCTCTCCAGAACCAGGTACCAGACAACTAGGGACAACTCCTAAACCCCAAAGCCTGCCAAAGTTAAACTAGCCAATTGTAAGTCTGCTTATCCTGCCTTGCCCAGTCCTTCCCATCAAAACCACAAAAAAACTCCTGCTCACATTTTTTTTTCCCCACTCCTTCTGCCCCTTGACTGACGCTGGTGCTTCCCCATGTGACCCTGAATCACATGACATGTCTCTTTCTCTTGGGAATTGCGAAGTACACAGTATTTTTTTCAATGCCAGTCTTCTGATCTGTTGGCCGTACCATACATGAATAATATTACAACTTTCATTTTAAAAACAGTTCCATTGTTCTGTGACTCTAATCCTCTTCTTACAGATACTTTCTCTGTATGATTTTGTAATATCCTCAAACATTTTGTAATACAAAAGCCCTCTCACTATTTTTTGCATCCGATCTTAATATGGTTGGCTGAATTAGGATCTGAGTAAGTTAACATGAGTATGCTCCAAGAAAGATTCTTCAAATTCGTCCTACATAAGGCCAATGGAGGAAAATGTTACACTTAATTTTTAGGTATATTCATAGTAATAGAAACCAGAGTGGTGAAGAAAATAAGTATAAAACTAGGATGTCAGAAGGTAGGAATTGTGGTCCTAAATCTGCTCAGTAACTTTATTACCCTAGAAATATCATTAAGCTTTCCTAGCCTCTTGTCTATCATCCTGCAGAGAGAATGAGCTCCTCTCTCAGTTAAAATTCCTGCATCTATCATTCTAATGCTATCATTCTACTGTCCAACAAATGCACATGTCTTATGTGGGGCAGGGACTTCCACAGAGAAGATGCTCCATATAAGTTTGTGGGAATGAATTCCTGGTCCCCATTGACTCTCCTGGTCGTCACATTCATGGTGACATTCTTGCCAGGAGCCTTTGTTTTCAATGTATGCTTTCTCAGCCTGCTTTCATCTTCATTAAGATCATATATGTTTCCTTCTGTTCCCTCATCCTGAAGATAAATCATCTTCACCCACCCCCAAATGTTCCTTATTATTAAACTTCGACATTCAAGACAAGTTCATCCACACTGTGGCAGTTGCTTTGATCATTATGATGTAGACCTAATTTAATAATGACTTAGCTGAAAAATAATTTTGTTCTGACTTAGGCATAAAATTGTTTAGTTTAATCAAGATACAGTAATGATATAGACTTCATGCAAGGCAACTGAAAATACTGTGAAATATATCTGAGCATCTATAAGCATTCGAAAGAATGAGACACCTTTTACACATTAAAAATACTCAAAATAACGGGGCGCCTGGGTGGCTCAGTCATTAAGCGTCTGCCTTTGGCTCAGGTCATGATCCCAGGGTCCTGGGATGGAGCCCCGCATCGGGCTCCCTGTTCCACAGGAAGTCTGCTTCTCCCTCTCCCACTCTCCCTGCTTGTGTTCCCTCTCTTGCTGTGTCTCTCTCTGTCAAATAAACAAATAAAATCTTAAAAAATAAATAAATAAATAAAAATACTCAAAATATCTATTTTCCTGTGAAGCTACAACAAAGCAGGAGAATCTCACCATTGCCAACAATTTATTCTTCCTAATGAATTCTGTGACAATATTGAATACAAGCAATATGCTATCATGCATATCAGTGATAAATTTTGTTGTTTCCTGAAATTAATAAACTAAAATTCATCATTGATGAAGAAAATGGAATATTTAAGATCACTCTTTTCATTGGACAACTGATTCTTTTTTTAAATGCTCATTAGAGTTCTAAGGAATAGAAGGAACTAAGCAAACCTCTAATCTTTTGCTCTGAATCTGCAAAGAACAGAATCCTTCTTGTGACATGTTTTTATTTTGTGGGTTTATATTTTTAACTAAGTGATAATTCTAAAAATCTAAAGGTGAGACTTAAGGATTTCAGACTCCCACAGAATTTAAAATACTGATGCCCTGGGGGAGCATACTGATAACGTACTTTCTACAGACATTTGTGTCTGAATAAGTTTTGCTTCAATATTAAAAGTCAACAGGGGCGCCTGGGTGGCTCAGTCGTTAAGCGTCTGCCTTCGGCTCAGGTCATGATCCCAGGGTCCTGGGATCGAGCCTCGCATCGGGCTCCCTGCTCAGCAGGAAGCCTGCTTCTCCCTCTCCCTCTGCCTGCCGCTCTGCCTACTTGTGCTCTCTCTCTGTCAAATAAATAAATAAAATCTTTAAAAAAAAAAAAAAAAAAGTCAACAGGATGAGATAAATAGGGAAAATATACAGTACATATAATTTACACAGTGTTTGTCTTAATCCATTTGGATTGCTATAACAAGATATCAGACTGGGTGACTTATTCACAACATAAATGTATTTCTCACCGTTCCGGAAGCTGGGAAGGCCAAGATCATGACGCCAGCAAATTCGGTGTCTGGTGGAGCCTGATTCATACACAGCTCTCTTCTCACCATGTTCCTATGTGGTGGAAGGAGCAAAGGAGCTCTCTGGGGTTTCTTTATAAGTGCACTTTTTTATAACTAACATAACCACCTCCCAAAGACCCCATCTCTAAATATCATCCCATTGGGTGTTAGGTTTCAACATGAATTTTGAGGGGACACATTCTTCAGTCTTTATCAATGTTATAGCTGATAGTCAAAAAATGTACAATGAGAGCTCATATAAGAAGTAACCACACCATTAAAAAAATGAGTCAGCTCCTTACATAGCTAAATGAACAGCAAATGTCCCTGCATTACTAAACTATGGGTAGAAAAAAATGCATTAAGACTTGGTCTGGGGTATAAGGACATGCAGTATTGGAGTGTTTCAGAAAAATATCAGTGGCATTGTGTATTTGATTTAATAAAATTTCAGAAACAACAGTTTCACATGGGTACAGCAGCTACTGTCTATGCTATAATATATGACACCCTCAAAAAAGCTACTCTAAAGATATCAAACAATACTACTACAGATTAAATGGCAGCCTGCATGCATGAACTGCTGAGGGCTGGGAATTAGCTGCACTTTTCCTATTAATAGTAAAGTGAAACCAATCCCTTTAAAGGTCCTGAGATGCTATTCACTTACAGCTTAGTCCCTTTTGTCATGTTTATAAATAATAGATTAGTAGTTACCACTTAGTAGATGCGTGTAGTATATTTTCAACATATTTTTAGTAACTAAAATTTTACTTTAATGTTATTTTATGTAACCAGTTGTAGGATTTCCTAGTCTGTGACTCAAAAGATGATGTCCATTTTGAAATCTATAGCAATTGCAACCATGTATTAGGCACCATCCAATAGGACAAACCTGTGAGTCGTAGGTATCGTTACTTCCATTTTATAGGGAACTAACTGGGACTTAGAGATATTACCCTGGAGGACATTGTCACACACTGCCCGGATCCCCTGCTGTGGGGAGTGCTTTAGCAGATAGCCATCAGCTGTGAGTCCCCCAAGGATTTTTTTCAGCTGTGGAGAGCAACTCATGCAAGGTTAGACCCCTTTCCTCAGTGACCCTCATCCAGTGACTGGTCGACACTGGAATATAAAGACCTGACCATCACTGAAGAGCTGTTTGAGCTCCAGAGTTCTATAGGGCTTTAGTCAGACATTCCAATTCAACTTTTTCCCTTCTGCTCACTCTGGCTTTTCTTCGCCTCTTTTCCACAAGTGTTGGTTCCAAGGCCATACCTCCATAAATATCCTGAATGCTAGAGTCTGGCGTAGTCTGATTTCTGAGCAATCCCTCTTGCAGTGGGTTACTTATTGCCCCAGGCTATTGAGCAAACAGATAAACTGGACAGGATTCGAACTCAAGCTTATACAGCTCTAAGCCTGCTCTCCTACTTCTACTCTACACGCAGAACCTTCTCATTCTACAGAGCACAATTCTGTTTCATTGAATCTTCAAGATAGTTTCAAATTCTATCCACTTACAAAGCATTTCAGTGGATGACTAAATTTTCACTGGACCTAGCCACACTCAAATTATCACACAACTGCCTAATTATAGGCATGTGGTAATTTCAGTCCTAATTAAATTATTGTCTTCTCATGGTCCCATTTCTAATTAGCCTTCTCATTTCTTTGAAGTTGTATTTTAGATTACAAGCAGCTAAATTGTACGGTCGCCCTAATTGTGCACACAAATTTGGTGCGGTTGAAAAGGATGACCTAGAAATGTGCTTTTAAATACATCAAACCCATACTGTAAACATTATATTTTATCATTTGTACCTGTTCGGATTGGCTTGAAAAATCTCTGGCACGCTTTAACAACTGGATTTGTATTATCTGAAGTCTGACTGCTCTCAAAATAAGGTTTTAAATATAAAAGCAGTTTCTAAGCTTTCAGCAAGATCATAACAATAGATCCATTTGCTTGTGGAATTAGCATCATACCTCAACACTATCAATATGTCTGTGTAGGTTAGCAAAAACGTATCTTGATTGCGAGGAATGCTCCACATCTCAAACCGACTGTTACTTTGCATGCATCATGACTAATGAACACACGCCTCTTTGCAAAGAGCATTGTTTCTGGAGGAAATAAACTGTCACTAGTAATGTGTGTTGATTGTTCAGATCCCCTCTTCAGTGAGAAACATCGATGGTTTTTATTTGTTATTTGTGCCTGATAGAAAATAACCCCAGAATCCACTCTTTCTCCCATTTATTTCCCAGAAAGAATATTCTTGGGGAATACGGCAGAATCTACATGGCTAAGTGCCCTGTGATCTGGGAAGTTATTTTCCCAGAGCCACTGCTGCTGCCTTTACAGGGAATAGGCGGGGAAATGCTTTTAAATTAATTCTCTGGGCTGTTCTGAACCCAGACCTCAGCCTACCTTCAGATGTGCACCTCTGTCCTGGACACCAGAAGGGCTGTTTGAGTTTGGACTGAGCTGTCAGCCTCTCCCACCGGTGTCATCTCTTTCTCTTTTTCTCTTTCTTTCTTTTTCTTTTCCCTTTTTTTTTCTTCCCCTTTCAAAGCCCCATTGTTGCTGAAGCTCAGCAATGGGCAGGGACTGAGGAACTCTTTGAAAGGAGACCTAGCTCTACTTTGCCATGGGGCTGAGCAGCACTAAGCAAAATCCACCTCACATCTGTCTAAATCACACTGAAGCGAATGAACTTTTAAACAAATGAGCTGCGTGTTTTTCTCTAATGCTTATTACTAGCTGTGCAGTGAGGCTGCACCGATTTCAAAGGCTTTTCAATTCCTGCACAGAACTGAGAGGCTGTAGCAATGGTCCTTTGAAGAGAAAACACTGCTGTTGGGACAGGCATGCAGCTTGGGCTTGGCTCAAAGACCTCCAAAAGTGACAGGGAACAGCAGAGGGTGGGTCTGGCTACAAGCAGCTCAAGAAATTAATATAAAACAGGCTTTCCTGTCCCCTACTGCAAATATTTTCTCTTGCAAGAGGAATCCTTGGAACTTGTCATACATATGAATTCTCTTTCAACCCCAAAGGGGCTAACTTTCGTACCTGCCTTTTGGCATCACTCTAGATTTTAGACATTTTAATGACTACCTCTGATTTAAAAAAACAAAAACAAACAAACAAAAAACCCCAAAAAAAACAACTTTTGCTGTAGCCAAGCCTCTCCATTTCTGCTTTTCCTAATTTGACATTTGTTAAGCATTTCTAAGAGAGGTTTATTTACTTATTTGATGCTATTCTTTTTATTCTTCACAAAAGGATTTTGAAAATAATCAGGTATAAAGTGAAAATATTTATCAAGTTAGGGATATAAACTAAATAGAACATCTTAATATATTTTACATGAAAGGAATCCACAATACAAGCTTCAGTCAACAGCATTTTGAAGAGTGCTTTGGTATGTTAATTGGAAATCATTCTAATCTGTTCAACTACAGAACTTCTATTTGTTGGTCTTGACTAGACAGTTCAAGTTACTCTCTCTACCTAAAAGTGATGAAGCTACATTTCTTCAAGAATATCTTATAATTTGGACTTTTCACTCATTTATCCCAACGATTCTCTTTGATCTGAATTAGTGAGGTTTAGTGTTGAAATTTAGAATAATTTAGAAATTCTGGACAAATAGGAAAAAGCTCCAGAGTAAGGTAGAAGAAAATGTTATGTTAAATATTTCTAAAACTATGGCCACTGCCCAAGCGTCTGATAGAAATCCTGGGAACCCAAAACATCACTTCATAGTAGAGAGAATATTCATAAAGATTCTAAGTCTCCATAAATGAATTCAACATGGAGTTACAAAAAGAATGATTTGTGGAATCAGATAGATTCGGCTGTATTAGTAGATTTGTCACTTTAGGAGATGGAGATCTTGGTCAATTTTTTTAACATCGGTGAGTCTCAATTTTTCACATGTAAAGTAGGAAAACGACTGGTGAAAGAAAATGTGGAAATAATTCTCTAGATAATATATAACCAGTAAATATTACTTTTTCCCCCCTTTAATTAAACACTTTAAAATTCAGATCAAATGTATTTTACTTAAACTCTCAAAAAGTGTTTGCGACAGACATTTATTAAAAAACCTCTATTTGGCTTCTTAAGAATTATTCTGGATGGTCAGATTGTTGTAGGTATTATGCTACTGTATCACAAAAAACAGTTTTTGCAATTTTGAAAAGCAATTCTATGAGGGTATAATTTACCTAAAATAAGTGTTCAGTTTGATGAGTTTTGACAGATAATATATATACACCAAGTAATTACCCTATTAGATTAAGATAAAAAACATTCCCAACGTCCCCCCAAAGTCCCCCATGGTCCCTTCCTAGTTGGTCCCAAGCTCCCACTGCTATAAGCTGAATGTGTCCCCCTAAAATTCTTATGTTGAAACCTAATCCCCAATGAGATGGTAATAGGAGGTGGGGGTAGAAGTGATTAGATTATGAGGGCGGAGTCCTCATTAATGGGATTAGTGTCTTTATAGAAGAGACCCCAGAGAACCTCCTCAGCCCTTTTACCATACAGGGACACAGTGAGAAGATCACTCTTCATGAACCAGACACTGACAGTGCCTTAATTTAGGACTTCTAGCCTCCAGAACTTCGAGAAATAAATTTCTGTTTTTTTTTTTTAACACACCCAGGTCTGTGGGTTTTTTGTTATAGCAGCCCAAGTGGACTAAGACACCCCCAAACCCAGGGATGATCTGTTTTCTTTCACAGATTAGTTTTACTTACTCTAGAATTTCATATAAGTCTAATACTACAGAAGGTGCTCTTCTGTGTCTGACTTTATTTATTCAGCATAATTTGAAATGTTCCATGTTGTATGTATCAGAGGACTTACTTGCTGACTCATATTCCATTATATGACTATACTACAACTTGTTTATCCACTCACCCATTCATTGACAGATGTTTATATTGCTTCCAGTTTGGGACTATTATGAATAGAAGTGTTCTGAAATTTTTTGTACAAGTTTTTTATAAACATGTGTTTTTATTGTCTTTGTTAAATATGTAGGAATGGAATTGCTAGATCATATGCTAAATGTATGTTTGACTTTAAGAAACTGCTGAACAGTTTTTCAAAGTTTCTCAGTTTTTATGATCCCAGCATTATACAGGAGTTCCAGTTGCTCTATGTCCTAACATGTGTTATTGTCACGTGTCCAACATGTGTTACTGTCAGTCTTTAGTTTCACTTTCATGTCTGTAATACACTTTATGTTAACTTTGTGTATGGTGTTTGTTTACGTTAACTTTATGTATATGCTTGAGGTTGCTTTGTGTCCATCTGGATATCCCATTATTTAACTGTTTTTTGAAAAGATTATTCTTTCTTCATCTTTCTCCATCATATTACCTTAGCACCCTTGTGGGAAATCACTTGGCCATACATGTGTGGGTCTAATTCCGGAAACATTGTTCTGTTCCATTGATCCTTATTCACTCCCTTGTTAGTTTAACTTTACAGTAAACCTTGAAATCATGTACAGGCAATTCTCCAACTATGTTCTTTTTGTTTAAATCATTTAGCAATTCTTCCTTGCCTTTCAATATAAATTTTAGAAGTACCTTGTCATTTGCTACAGACAAGTGTGCTAGGATTTTAAATGTAATTGCCTTGACTCTGTAGATCAACTTGGGGAGAAATGAACACCTTGACAATAATGTGACCTCAAATCAAAAAGATGGTCTGTCTCCTCATTTAATATATCTTCTTTAGTCGGGGCGCCTGGGTGGCTCAGTTGGTTAAGCGACTGCCTTCTGCTCAGGTCATGATCCTGGAGTCCCGGGATCGAGTCCCGCATCGGGCTCCCTGCTCGGCAGGGAGTCTGCTTCTCCCTCTGACCCTCCTCCCTCTCATGCTCTCTGTCTCTCATTTTCTCTGTCTCAAATAAATAAATAAAATCTTTAAAAAAAATATATATATATATCTTCTTTAGTTTCAGCCATTTGTAGTTTTTGGATTTTTTTGTTAAATGTACTTCCAAATATGTCACAATTTTTATGCTTTTGTGAATGGCATTTTGAATTTTTATTTTTCATTTGTTTGTTGCTAGTATAAATAAATGAAGTTGACTTTTTATATTGAGCTCTTATCCTGTATACTTGCTAAACTCACTTATAAGTTATAATAGTTTGTGTTGATTTATCCAGTTTTCTATATATGTGTTCATTTCATCTTTGAATAAAAGCAATTTTTCTTCTTCCATTCCAATCTGTAAATATTTTATCTATCATCTATCTATCATCTATCTATCTATCTATCTATCTATCTATCATCATCATCATCATCTATCTATCATCTATCATCTATCTATCTAATTACTGCACCGTTAGACCTTTTGGTACACTGTCAAATAGAGTATGAGAGGGAACATCTTTGGCTAATTTGGGGTCTTAGGGAAAATCATAGTCTTTCACAATTAGTATGCCCTTTATCAAACTGAGAGTGTCTTTCTGTCCTTGCTTGTTGACAGTTTTTATCATGAATTGGTATTGAATTTTGTCAAATTCTTTTTCTGCTTCTCTTGAAATCATCATATGTTTTTCTTTTTTCTTTTTTTTTTTTTTCCTATTATGGTCAAATACATGATTGAGTTTTTAGCCTTAAACCAACCTTTGATTCCTGGGATTAGTCCACTTGGTCATGATGTATTATACTTTTATGTATCCTTAAATTTACTTGCTATGATGTTATTCAAGATTTTTATTGCTAATGTATATGAGGGATATTGTTTTGTAGTTTTCATATATATATATGAAATATATATGAACTATATTTTAGGGGTTCTGGTTTTGATATCAGGATGATAATGGCCTCTAAAATTGAGTTGTGAAGTGTTCCTTCACTTTCTTGAAGAGATTGTGTAGAGGTAATATAATTTTCTTCTTAAATGTTTGTTAGAATTTTTCAGTAAAGCCATTTAGGCCTGGGATATTCTTTGTGCAACTTTTCAATTACAAATTCAGTTTTTAAAGTACTTTTATGGCTATTCAGCTTTTTTATTGCTTTTTTGAGTCACTGCTAATAATTTCTATTTTTCAAAGTATTTGTCTATTTCATCTAAGTGGTAGAGATTATTGACATAAAATTTTTCTTTTTTTTCCTTAATCAGCTTGCTAAAAAATTGATCATTTAAAATGTTTTTTTTCAAAGAACTATTTGTTTATTTTCTTTCTTATTTATTTCCCTCTTATTTGCTGATTTTCTACTAACTGATTTCTGCTTCTAATTTTTACTAATCCCTTCCTTCTGTTTGTTTTGGTTTTAATTTGCTCTTTTTTTCTTGTTTACTGAGGTCAACACTTACAACATTGACTTAATCTCTTTTTTTTTTTTTTTTTTGTCTACTGTAACTGTATACACTATTTCCCTCTCAACACCGCTGGATCAATATCCCACAGCTTTTGGCAAAATGAGTTGTTAATACTCCTCAGTTTTTTAAATATTTTCTAATTTCTTTGATGATTTCTTTTTTGGATGATGGCTTATTTGGAAGCATGTAGTTGAATTTTCAAACATACAAGAATTTTTCAGATACTTTTCCATTTTTGACTTCCAATTCAATTTTGTGTGGTCAGAGGATATACTTCATATAATTTAATTTTTAAAAAATTGATGGAAACTCATTTTATGACCTAGCATATGGTCTATCTCTGTGAATGTTCCATCTGCACCAAAAGAAGAATCTGTATTTTGCATAAAACTCTGTGAATATCATATAGATACTGTTGGTTGTTAGTGCTTTTTGAGTCATTTATATACTTACCTTTTTTTGGTTTACTTTTTATATCAATCTTTGGGAAAAGAATTTTGAAATTTTCAAGTATACATATAGATTTATTAAAATCCTGTGGATTTTATCTATATTCTGCTTTCAATAGTACCTTTCCAAAGGTGTTACATGTAGTCCCACCACAAAATGCAAACATTTTATTTTAGAGACTATATTTGTAGAAAAGAAACAATATCTTTGAATTTAAAAATTAAGCTCAAAATAAGTTTCAAGTTGATGTTAAAGTTAATATAATTAAATAAATTTCAGTAGAATGCTGAACTATTTTGTGAGAAAATAATGCTATGTAGAATATTCATCTTTCACAGTATGATAAAAAATATTACTGTATTTCATTTGCATTAACTTCAAACAGAACCCCAAAAGAAGTTATATAGACCTTAGGCAATATAAATGTATTACATTACTATATATTAAAATAACATATATCATCTGTTACTTCATATATAATACGTGTTATTATAAAATAATAGCTAATACAAATAAAGACTAATAGTTGTTGATAAATGTTTTTATATATGCTGGTGGTTTGTGAAAATGCTGTATCAAAGCAATGATAGAAATGAGAATAACTGTTAAGCATACTTTTTAGATTCCCAGTAAACTGAAATATCGTTGCAATCAATATCCTTTCACTGAAATTCAACTGATCTTCGTAACTAGTTTTGTCTTGCTTTACATCAGAAAGCCAAAAATAATTATGGGTCTTTTTGCATGTCCTGGTAATGATGAATAATAAAGATGAAAAATCACGTTGAATACACATATTCAAAAACATACTCCTCAAGGGATTTCTTTACCTGTCATTCAGTGATGATTATATAATTTTGTAATCTGCCCCGACTTTTTTTTTCTTTCCCATGTACCAAAGAAAAAAAACAAGGAAACAAAACTGTATTCATATAGGACAGAACTCGAGATGTAGATACTCTAAATAATGCTAGCAATGATGTGTAACAATTATGGGGGAAATTATTTCACCAGACTTTGGTGAAAACCTACTAAGAAGTGAGCACCATGCTAGGCATTGAGGATTTCTCCTCTCAAAGTGCATATGTTGAGGTAGACAGATATGTTTCTGTTTTCAGTATAAAACAGGAGTATACTGATGGAGGCACACCCAAGATGATATGGGAGGGCAGCTGAGGCTTTAACATGTGGTTTTATGGAAAAGGAGTTACCTTAGCTGGTTTTTTAAAGATGAAAAAAAAAAATCATGAAGGGGGCGCCTGGGTGGCTCAGTTGGTTAAGCAACTGCCTTCGGCTCAGGTCATGATCCTGGAGTCCCGGAATCGAGTCCCACATCAGGCTCCCTGCTGAGCAGGGAGTCTGCTTCTCCCTCTGACCCTCTTCCCTCTCGTGCTCTCTCTCTCATTCTCTCTTTCTCAAATAAATAAATAAAATCTAAAAAAAAAAAAAAAAGAAAATTCTTTTAAAAAAATAATTTAAAAAATCATGAAGGAAAATAAAGATGGAAAAGTATTCTGGGAAGAGAATATTATAAAGAATGGACACACTAGCTACTAGCCAGCTTAGCACAAGGAATTATTAGTTCAGTATCTCTAGATCATAAAACGGGGTGCACAAAAGCTGTTTAAGAACCAGGTGATAGAAGAATTTATAAGTTCTGCCAAGGAAGGTAAGATAACCCTTAGAAAACAAAAAGTTATTGAAGACTTTCAAAGAGGTGCTTCACATTGCTAGTTTAGCTAGATTAGCATGATTTTAGGTTGATCAAGTTAAGAAGAATAAAATCAAAGAAAAAGAGATGAGGCAGGTGGCTACTGTGACAGTGTTTCCAAGAAATAATGCAGATCTGAACCAAGGTAAGGATTAGAATATTTAGAAGATAACCTCTTCGATATTTGTCCATTGATTGATTATGGCTTGCAAGGGGAAAAGGAAACAAATTAAGTCTGATTTCTATATTTGGTAAAGTTAATGGATTAGAAGTCATCAACCTATAAAATATGATTTCCTGACATCTTTACAAGTAAGCATGTGGAGAAATTACCAGTTCCTACACTCACCAAGATTAAAACCCCTAGAAATACCAATGTTTAGAAAGCTGGAAGAAGGAGTCAGGGTGTTATGAAGAGATGAGAAGAACCAGACACAGAGGAGTTGGGTATGAGTCAAGAGTGTCAAGAACATGATTAGCATTGCCTAAGGCAGCAGAGAAGTGTTAGTAGATTTGGTAATGAGGTGATGTGGAATTGAGAGTGTTTGCCAGGGGGTGGTGGAGATGGAAAATAATTGAATGTATGTGGGCAGGGAACAGGAAGAACACATAACAAATGTGTACTTACTCTTGTGAAAAAACTGAGTATACATTTTATAGATATTAAACAGATGAGCTTCAGTGTCAACATAACTGGGTCGGAACCTTGTTTCTACCACAAAAATGCTGTGTGTCTTTGGGCAATCATGAGCTTCTTAAGGATCAGTTATCCCAAATATAAATGGAGAATAAGAACATCTATTTTATGGAGTTACCATGAGCATTAAATGAGATGATACATTAAAAGTAAATAGCGTGCACCTGCCATATAGTGAGTATATAGTTTTCTGTGTGCACAAATCTCAGGAAGATTTCTTTTTGTTTTGTTTTCATTTTTAGGGTGTAATTTTTTGCTGTTCGTTTCATTTCATATAATGTATTTATCAAATTTTTTCAAAAATTTTTGTTTCTCCTAGACCTTCAATGTAGAGGATTCATTGATTGTATCCCTCAGATCATGGCACAGTATCATTATTGTTTCATTTATTATTTATTTGTTTATTTATCACTGTGATGTTTATTTATTCTCTTTTATCCCTGTACTTCAATCTCCTTCTCTTCCTGTCACAAAGAAAACCATGTTACGTTTTGTGTGTGTATCCTAACAACATGGTTTCCTGTTGTGTTTTTTGCATGTATTTTTAATTTGTTTAAATGGTTTCATGTAATGTGACAATCTGTTTCTTACTTTTTTATAACACAATGTATTTTTTAACATCTATCTATGTGGTATCAAGTCTCCTAAATCAAGAGTATGTATTCATGTATTCAACCACCTTCATCAACCGTGTGTGTTCATGCCGTTCTGCCTATTGTCATACTGATGGACACAGAGATTGCTGCCAACTTCTGCCACTACAAATGATATGCTCATGAACATCTTGTACATGATCTGGGCTTGCATCACATTTCTCCCAGATATGAATACCCTGAGTGGAGCTGCTTCACTCTTTGCAGGATATGATAATGCTATATTTGCCTGACTGGTCCAGTTTACTTCCAGACTGGCTTTGCCAGCCTGTGCTCCCATCAGCAGTACGTGAGGGGTTCCCAGTTCTCCTCACCTCCACCAACACTTGGCACTAGCCTTCTTTCCAATGTTGTCTGGTCAACTGGTATAAAGCTATATGTGTTGTTATTTCAGTTTGCATAATCATAGAAATTTATAATGATTTTGAGTTTATGTTCATGAGATCGTTAAAAGTTTTTATTTTAGGGGCGCCTGGGTGGCTCAGCCATTACGCGTCTGCCTTCGGCTCAGGTCATGATCCCAGGATCCTGGGATCGAGCCCCGCAGCGGGCTCCCTGCTCCGTGGGAAGCCTGTTACTCCCTCTCCCTCTTCCCCTGCTTGTGATCCTGCTCTCACTGTGTCTCTCTCTGTCAAATAAATAAATAAAATCTTCAAAAAAAATTAAAAAAATAAAAATAAAGTTTTTATTTTATTTTTATCTTTTGCAACTGTTCACCAAATTATGGGCCTAGAACACAAACCCATTCCCCAGATTTGCCCTAAGTTTTATTTTATTTTTTTAAAAAAGATTTATTTATTTGAGAGAGAGACACAGAGGAAAAGTGAAAGGAGGGGCAGAGGCAGAGGGAGGGACAGAATCTCAAGCCCCGCTGAGCACGGAGCCTAACACAACGGTTGATCATGATCCTGAGATCATGACCTGAGACCAAATCAAGAGTTGGATGCTTAACTGACTGAGCCAACCAAGCACCCCTACATATATATAGACAAGTTTTGGATTTAAATGCAGGGATATTTTCAAATTTGAGAGATATTTTGGAATCATAATAAAAATATAAAGAAATTTTGGCTGGGACTATAGCATAGTATCACAACTTATATTATACTCTTGTATTTCCCAATGTTGTCCACTTCTGTCTAATCTACAATTACTTACCCCTTAGCAACTAACTTATAATAAATTCTAGCTGCCCTTTAATTCTTTTCCAAATTCTTGAACAATTCTCACTGTTTTCAACATTCTCTTAAACAGCAATTTTAAGACAGACATCATCAAGACACCATCATCATCATTTAAAACAAGATTCCATCTCTGTCACACTCTCGTTTTGTTGAAAGCTATGTGCTTTTGAAGTGATTTTTTGAAAGAGCTTTGACATTAGGTGGTCCCTTTCTCATAGACCTAAAGGTCCCATAGATAAAAAATGCAAAGGTAGATACATACTTGCTTTTTTCTATTTATGGTAGTGAATTGAATTTCAATTTAGAGTGTAATTTACACCTTTCCAATTTATTGAAGCAAAACACCCCAAGCAACAAGGAAATCTGGTTTCCCTGATTTCTTGCTGCTCTTCTGTCCAATTAGCTTTTTATTTATTTCTTCCCCATAGCCTAAACACAGCACAATTACTTAATTTTATTTTCTAACACTATTTTCTTTTAGTAGACTCCAAGAAGAAAAATTTCTCACTTTGAATGTAGGATCCTTATATGCCTCCAATGGATATTTGTTTGTCCAATATAACATGTGCTGGCTTCAAGTTTATATGTAATTAATATGTACTTAATTCTTTACCAGTCCTACTAGCAAGATATTTTCTTTTTTTTTTTTAGCAAGATATTTTCTTTATAAATCTTGATGATTCATTAGACATAACAGTTGCATCATTAGGCTTGTGGGTTTTTTAAAAAAAAAATTTCTCTGAACAACAGACTAATGATTAATAGTTTAAGAAAAAAAATTTAGCCCAAGATTTTGTTCTCTCCAATCTCTTTCCATATCACCTTTTGGAGGGGGTGGCAGGGTGGAGTTGGGGGGTAGTCTAGCTCGGTATCATACAGACATAAAATTGGTTTTATATTGTTAATTCTGCTTCTTGTGCTACTGCTTTATATATTCCATAGGTTTCCTATAAACTCTTACTTAAATTCCAACTAGTACCACAAACAATTATAACCTTGTCATGATACAAATAGGTGTGCCTCTCAGAGAGGTAACTCACAAAGAATCGAAGCAGTTCATCATAATAGAAATGGGCACTAAGTCTGTTCTTATTTTTTCACTACCACTTGAGGGTGAGAGAGGATAGTGAAGATCAAGAACTCTGCAAAGAACATAAATCCTTATTTTTTTCCTGCGGTTTTACCCATACTGTAAAATTACAGATTTCAAAGCTATAGAAAGTTTATTTTAAATATGTAGTTATTCAGGGGCGCATGGGTGGCTCAGTCGTTAAGCGTCTGCCTTCGGCTCAGGTCATGATCCCAGGGTCCTGGGATCGAGCCCCGCATCAGGCTCCCTGCTCTGCGGGAAAGCCTGTTTCTCCCTCTCCCATTCCCCCTGCTGTGTTCCCTCTCGCACTGTATCTCTCTTTGTCAAATAAATAAATAAAATCTTTTTAAAAAAAAATATGTAGTTATTCAAAAGATCAAAGCACAACTGAAATCAATAAATCAATTCTATTTCAAAATGTTTAAAATTCTTTGTCAACACAAGACTATGGATTTAAAGAATATGGGTCTTTTTACAAACTGGAACCTGGGGTAGGCTGGGATCTAAGCAGAGTGAGGTGTGGGTGCTCATTAGGGCTTCAATAAACAAGTAGAAGGTAAACTGCTTCCAATCCACAGCTTCACTACAATGTCAACCTTTATTTTGCCACAACACACTTCATTCAACATAATCATGAAGGTACTTAACTGAAACCAAACACTAAAAGGACTCACAGAAAGAGCATTGGCATACTTTGGATTTTACCTTACCCATCCCATACTCATTAATACATTGCAAGGTAATCCTGTTCTCTATGGTGTTCTAGTAGATATACAATCACCAACTCTCTTCTGTTAACAGGGCCCTCAAAAAAATCAGGTTTTATTTTTATTTCTGTTTTTAAATATAAGTCCTTGAGATTACTATAAGACTTTTGGAAGAAGATTTATTGTCAACTGGTCTTTGATAACCCAGATTTTATATGTAAACTTTCTTCCATTTTATTTCAATGAATAGATTTATTACGTTTTTCTATATCAATCTGGTTACAATGAAAACTATGATGTTTGATGGTTTTTATTACTTTTTGTAGACTTTGTCTTAGCTGGTTCTTGATGACTAAGAAAATCATTTCTGAAACAAGCTTAAGGAAGCTCTTTGTCTTCTGAAAGAAAATAGCTCTTTAAGCACTTAAAATTACACTTTTTAAAAATATGTCAAAATATTGTGCTACTGTGATATATTCATCTTTGTAGCTTTTAACTAGCTGAGAATCTGCACTGCTGTGGATTTGTAGAAAACACTGTTAAAATACTGCTCTCAGTATTGAAACCTAGAGACTGGCTAGTCCCCAGAACATTTAATGGTGCTAGAGAGCCCTCTGGGTAAATATCTGTGTTTCATCATTCAGGCAATGTTGACAAGCTCATTGAAGCAGACATTTTTATTGCACTTAATATATTTTACTTTTTCCCTTCTCTATGTTCATCCATATGTTTTTTTGATGATAAGAGCTGAGGAAAAGCCATGGTTTCAGGCTGGGTAAGTCTGTTCTGAGTAGCTCATTTCACTATAATCTCCAGATCCTTCCAGTTACTTTCATTGTATTATCAGACTTTCCAGAAGAATACGGAAGGGGGTGCGTTTGCTGTCTTCTGAGTCACCATAAACATGGCACCAACTCTTATACCATAGCACATTGGAAACACCATCTTGTCCCCAGTGGGGATGCACTTGAGCAGTATAGCTATAGTGCCCCATGTGGGATGAACTAAGATCTAGATGAAGGATGAAAAATATCTTTTTCATCTGTGAGCAGAGAGAAAACTGAGTACTCTATGAATCTGATTGTTTTTCAGCTTTGTTTAATGATAAATTCTGGTCTTTTTAATACATTCTACATGCATTGGTCAAAATATTTTCATGACATTCACAAGCTTGATATTATCTTCATCCTTTGTATTTAAGCTTTAAGTAAATATTTGGCAGTTAATATAGTCAGTTTGTCTTTGTAATTGGTAGAACATAGTTTTATTAGAACATAAATATCTAACAATATTTAGAGCAGCAAGAGCTGTTGCTGTTTCCTCTTTTAGAATAAAAATAAATTTCTTTTTTTCAAGCTAGTTGGTATAATTACATTTTCATATTTGAAATAGTATACTGGTTATTGTTTTAATCTTTTAGTTCTCTGTAACATACCCTGGTAAAACTCATCAATATGTGATAGTTGAACCTTTCTCACCTCAGTTTTACAGCGGAATTAATCCTTAGTTTCCTAAGATATTCATTGTATGTAATGAATGAACTTTTATGTATCTAGTATGATACATACATTCTTGGGAGAACTGACAAAATAGTCACTCAAATCATATCCAGTAGGGTTTACATCTTTTGTAAAATTCCATTTAAGAAAAATTGGAATTTAAGATATTTTTAAACTTTCTCTTCTTCAAATAAAATTTCGTGTTGAAGCTAGAATGGAAATCAGATGAAAGCTGAACTATTCTAGGTAAAATAGAAGAGGTGCCTGAAGAAACTCTATGGGTGGCTTTAAGCAGTGCCCATAGATGGATGAGACACAGTTACAAAGCTGTAGTGTTATGAGTAGTGTAGATGCCTTAAGCACTGATAGCTAGAGATATTATGCAGCATGTGCCTCATAGAATTCTATCATGTCCTCTTGGAATGATGAGTTAATTTTTTTAGGAAAAAAATACATATTCAGATAGCTCTGGTAAAATCCAAGGTGACTGTATATTTCTGGAATGATGGAGTAGACATACTTTTCCTTCTTTTTCCCTACTAAGTACAACTAAAAGCTCTGGATACTCTATTAAAAACAAAACAAAATAAAACATAGATTCTGACAAGTAGAAAGAAGAAGGCAGACCAGCTAGTGACCTTGGAACCCAAAGAGTGACAGAGTGGTGAGTTTCCTGGGCTTCCTTTTTGCTTCATATAACCAAGCCTGGAGCTGAAGAAGGTGGTGACCTAGAAATACCAACAAACACAAACCAAAAAGAAGGAACAAAAGACTGTTCCTTCTGGTCAAATACCAGAAAATGGGTAGCCTAGCAAGACAGAAAATTTTGAGATAGTAACCATTCCAGTTCAGCCAAACACCACTGAAAAAAACAAGGCCTCACCCCTAGTCCTCATCCCTTTTCCAGCAAAGGCTGAATGAGGAACCTAGACTAATGTCAGACAACGCCAAGTAAAATTGCCAAGTGGCAATGAGCCTTCTAAACTTGTGCTGTAAAAACCACATGGGGAGCCTGGAATTTCATCACCTGGCAGTACAATGTATGCTTCTTCTTCCTCAGGGGGGTAATATCAGAGAAGGACTGGAGGAACATTAGAATTTGCATCACTGCTCCATGGTAATGAGGCCACATTGCTGTCCCTGTGGGGCTAGTGGAGTCCAAGTGGGGAGGACAAACAAGGTATTTTTACTTCTTCCAGCCAGGGAGGTCCCCGTGGAGGTCTAGTGGGAAGCATGAATTAGCACCCCCATTAGATAGTAATGTGGATCCATTCCCTTGAGTGTCAAAGGAGGTCATGAGGGAGCCTCTATTTACTGACAGCATTAGAAAAGAGAAATACACAAATTCACAATTATAATTAAAGACTTCAAAACCCATCTCTCAACAACCGATAGAACTAGACATAAAATGAGCAATTAAAAAACTTTATCTACCATCATCTGCCAGTGAGAAGGTGGTGCCTTCTTCTTCCCCTGTTAGAGAGATGTCAGAATAAACCAATCCAAACTTATTTAAATAAGATCCAGAATCTCATTACATAATACCTAAATGTTCAGGATTCAGTATGAAATCATCAGTCATGCCAAGGACTAAAAGGATTTCAAACTAAATGAAAAGAAAAAGGCAATCAGTAATTGTCAACACCAAAATGACAGAGATGTCAGAATTAACTGAAAAGATTTAAAAGTAGCCATCATAAAATTCCTTCAGTGGAAATTCAAAAAAATCAATTACAAAAGGGTTTGAAACAAATTTGGAAAATGGAAAGTTTCTTCAAAAAAAAAAAGAGGAAACAAATGGAAATTTTGGAACTGAAAAACTCAGTGATTGAAATAAAAACTCAATTGATGTGTTCAAAGGAGAATAAAGGGGCAGAAGAAAGAATCTGAGAACTGGAAGAACAATAGAAATTACCCAATCTGAAAAATAGAAAATATACTGACAAAAAAAAAATCTGAACAAAGACTCAGAGATCTGTGAGACTATGATAAAGATTAAGCATTTGTGTCATCAGAGTCCAGAAGGAGATGAGAAAAAAGCAGGGCTGAGAAAATAGCTGAAGAAATAATTGCTGAAAAAGTTCCCGTGGGGCGCATGGGTGGCTCAGTTGGATGAACAGCAGACTCTTGGTTTGTACTCAGGTCATGATCTCAGGGTTGTGAGATGAGCCCCCACATCAATCTCTGTGCTCAGCGTGGAGTCTGCTTGAGGACTCTCTCTTTTCCTCTCCCTCTGCCCCTCCCCCTTCTCGTGCATTCTCTCTCTAAAATAAATACTAAATAAATCTTTAAGAAAAGTTTCCAAATGTGGCAAAAGACATACATTCACAAATTAAAAAAACAAACAAACAAACAAAAACTGAGCTAACTTTAAACACAGTAAGCCCAAGAAACCCAAAATAAGACATACTTCTGAAACTAAAACCAAAATAAACATTTGAAAACACTGAGAGAAATGATACCTCCTCTACAAAAGCTAAACAGTTTGTACTACCACAGATTTCTTATTAGAATCCATAGAAACTGAAAGAAAGTGGCACATTTTTTCAGTGCTGCAAAATAAAACAAAAGGAAACAAAACTGTCAACTCAGAATCTTGTATCATCTGACAATATCTTTCAGGGATGAAGGGGATATCTAGACAGAAGGAAACTAAAAATATTTTTTTCCAGCAGACCTATATTAAAAGAATGGCTGGGTGCCTGGGTGGCTCAGTTGGGTAAGCAACTGCCTTCGGCTCAGGTCATGATCCTGGAGTCCCTGGATCGAGTCCCACATCGGGCTCCCTGCTCGGCGGGGAGTCTGCTTCTCCCTCTGACCCTCCCCCCTCTCATGCTCTCTCTCTCTATCTCATTCTCTCAAATAAATAAATAAAATCTTAAAAAAAAAAAAAGAATGGCTAAAGGAAGTACTGTAAACAGAAAAGAATGATAAAGAAATCTGGAAACATCATAAAGGAATAAAGAACATAGCAAGCAAACTATGAGTGTATATAATAGACTTTCCTTTTCCTCTTGAGTTTTCTAAATAATGCTTGATGGTTGGAGCAAAACATATAATATTCTTGATATTATTCTAAATGTATATAAAAGAAATATTTAAGAAATTTATATTATAAATGGAGGCAAATAAAGGTAGAAAAAGAGATAAGGATTCTACACTTCACATACTAGTAAAATGACACCACCAGGAAACCATGATAAATTATGTACATATAATAAAATACTTAGAGAAACAACTGAAAAAAACTGTACAAAGATTTACACTCAAAAATGCTATATATAAATCAGAATGAAATTCTAAGAAAAAAAAGGTTTCAATAGCCCATAAGAAGGCAGGTAAAGAAAGCAGAGAAATGAAAAAGAGAGCACAAAGGGGAAAAAATAAAGTGGCAGACTGACACATTACTAATCATTAAATTAAACATAAATGATCTAGATGTAACAATTTAAAGACAAATTGTCAGAATTGATAAAAAAAAACATGATGCAACTATACACTGTCTACAGTGTATACAATATACACTGTACATTGTATTTCTATTTTTATTCTATAAATTTTTATTCTATAAAATTTATTCTATAATTTCTATACAATACAGTATAGAAACTTAAATATAACAATATAAGCAGGTTTAAATAAAAGGATGGTAAGTTACATCATACAAACATTAATCAAAAGATAGCAGAAGTGACTACATTAAAGAAAATTACCAGAGACAGAGAGGAGCATTATATAATGATACAAGGGACCAAAGCATTATGAAGAAGTGTAATCCTAAGTGTATATGCACCAAGAAACAGAGCTTCAAAATGTGTAAAGTTAAAACTGACAGAATTAGAAAAGAGAAATACACAAATTCACAATTATAATTAAAGACTTCAATACCCATATTTCAACTATGGATAGAACTAGACACAAAATGAGCAATTAAAAAATTCAACAGCACCATCAAGCGACAGTATCTAATTGTTGCTCCCAACACTGCCCCCAACAACAGCAGAACAGACATACTTTAACAGTGCCCATGGAACATATACCAAGATAGTCTATATATTCATTGGCCATAAACCTCAACAAATTTTAAACTTAAATCATACATAATGAGTTCTCTGACCACAAAGGGACCAAACCAGAAATTACAGGATATAATAGGAAAATACCAAACAAAACTAATCAACACACTAAACCAAAAAGGGAGGGAACTTTTTAAAAATACATTGAACTGAATGGAAATGAAAATACAATGTATCAATATTTGTGAGACACAGCTAAAGCAGTACTGGGAAGGAAATCTAAATCATAGAAAAGCTCATACTTAAAATGACTACTTCAAGAACCTAGGGAAATAAGAACAAAATAAACCCAAAGCAAGCAAATGGAAGGATATGAGAACAATGGCAAAAATCTATGAAATGGAAAACAGTAACACAATAGCGAAAAGCAAATGAAACAAATAGCTAATTCTTTGGTGAGATTAATAAAATAATCAAACCTCCAGCAAGATTGATGAAGAAAAAAAGAGAAGACACAAATTTCTAATATCTGGAACATAAGAGGGAATATCACTAAAGACCCTGCAGATATCAAAAGGATAACTAAGGGATATTACAAACATTTCTACACATAATAAATTTGACAATTTAGGTAACATGGACCAGTTCCTCTATAAACACAAACTACCCAAACAGAATCAAGCAGAAATAGAAAGTCTCAATAAGCTTACAACTGTTAAGGAAATTAAATCCATAATTTAGAAATCTACCCTAGAAGAAATCCCCCAGTCTCTGATGAGGTAACCGAAAAATTTTACCAAATGTTGAAGAAATTAACACCAATTCTATACAATATCTTCCAGAACCTAAGATAGAGCACTTTCCAATTAATCTTCTGAAGTTCGTATTATCCTGATACCAAAGCCAAAGAAGAGATCAGTGTTTCTTGTGAATATAGAATCAAAACTCTTAATAAAATATTACCAGATAGTATTCAGCAATATAAAAAAAGAATTATACACCATGCCAAGTGGGATTTATTCCAGGGATGCAAGGCTGGCTCAGTGTTTAAAATCAATCAATGTAATCCACTATATTAACTAGCTAAAGAAGAAAAATCACAAACTCATATGCAGGGAAAAAAAAAAAAAAACATGTAACAGAATTCAAGACGCATTCATGCCAAAAATCCTCAGAAGAATAGGAATAGAGAAGAAATTCCTCAACTTGATAAAGAACAGCAACCACAGCAAAAACTATAGCTAACATTATACCTATTGGTGAAAAATTAAATGTTTTACCCCTGAGATTGGAAAGAACGTTTGCTCTCAACACTTTATTCATGAGTGTTGGCAAATACAAGAAAAGGAAACAGTAGGTATACAGGATGGAAAAATAAGAAATGAGTTTGTTGTTTTCAGATGATGTAATTATCTGTGTAGAAAATCCCAAGGAATCTATGAGAAAACCCATAAAGAATTAACAGATTAGTCACAAAGTCACACCATACAAAATAAACCTATGCATCAAATGTATTTCTATATATACTAGCAATTAATACATTGACTCCAAAATTAAAAATATGATATCATTTGCAATAATTAAAAAAAAAAGAAAACTAAACATACAGCCGCCATGCAAACCAGCAATTTCACTCTTGGGCTTTTATTCCAAGAAATAAAAATTTATTTTTACACACACACAAAAAAACTGAAAACTATGTTAATAGAAGTTTTACTTATATCGCCAAAAAAATAGAAGCAACTCAGATTTCTTTCATGAGGTGAATATTTAAAATAATGTAGCAAATCCATACCAAGGAATATGACTCAGTTGTAAAAAAGAATGAACTATTGATACATGCAATAACTGGGTGAATTTCCAGAGAGTTCTGAGTGAAAAAAGCCAATATGCAGTCTGATTTCATTCATATAAAATTATTGAAATGATAAAATTATGAAAAGCAGTACAGATAAGTGGTTGCCAGGCGTTAAGGAGGTGTGGGGATGGGAAGGAATTTGGGGTGTGTATAAAGTAGCAGTATGAGTGATGCTTGAAGGGGTGGAAATGTTCCATGTCCTGAATTCCAGTATCAATATCCTGGCTGCGATGTGGGCTGGCTATCCTGGCTACAGTTTTTCAAGATGTTAGCATTGGAGAAAATAAGGTAAATCATACGTAAAATCTCTCTGTATTATTTCTTACAACTACATATGTGTGAATCTAAAATTATCTCAAAATAATACAAAATGCAGATAATGTGGGAAAGAAAGTTTTCACATTTGCTTTTCTCCTGGTTATCACTAGTGTGTTGGCAGATTTTTTCTACAGTGAGATTTCAGTTACCATATTAAGTGCTTAGTGTCATTTAACATGGACATATGCCAAAAGTAAATACTGTCTAATTATAATGTTTAAGTGTGTTCTTTGCTGAAGAGTTTGATTCTTACCAAACATATCTAGCAATGAGTGTAAAACAACCAATTTGCATCATCAACCTGCAATTAGCTCACATACATTTTCCTCTTGCCTTTTCAGTGAGGAAGTGTTTTCAAAATAGCAATAATGTGCATATAGTTTCACTAAATATGTACTTGTCTAATCAATTAATAAAGACATTTGGACATGGGGTACATGTTTAGTATAGTCAGAAAAACACTGTCTTTAGAGTCTTTGAATTTAGGGGTAATAAAAAAGATGCCAGTGATTCTAGAAATAAACAATAATTGTCTTTAGAGTTCTTTAGTTTAGGGGTAATAAAAAAGATACCAGTGATTCTAGAAATATATCATCTTAACCAGGTGATGACACATTACATTTTAAGCCTCCATACTATGTAACGAATGAAATTAATTTTACCAAATCTTGAAAATTATATGCGTTAGGACATCTGGGCTGAAATGTCCTCTTAATAAATAAATAAATAAATAAAGACAGTACCACACAGTTTGAAACTTTATATCAAATTAAGCCACTCTAGATTAGAATTTCCATGATTATATACTTATCTCCTTTACATTTTCAAAAGCAACATCATTGCACAAAGGAAATTTTTCTATGAATACTTGAGAAACAATATGGTATTCATGGCCTTCAAAATTATCCTTTTGTCTCTGAACAGTGTACATGCCAAAGAAAATTAAAGCAAGAAAGCAAGTGAATCCCTCAATGGACAAAATGATTTGGTAAGGATCACAATCTGGGTCAGAATCAGTTACGCTCTATTGAAGAGCATAAGACAATAGTAATGCTACTTATATTTTGGCATTGCTGAAACATTCTTTGCTTTTCATTGGCGTCTAGGGAAAATTATGTAATTATTAAGTATAATAACACTTCTTGAAAAAGAGATTGTTTTATTGGATCAAAAGACAGGCTGCCAAATTTAGCCATTTCCTTCTTTTTTTCTTTTTCTTCATAAAGCAAAAGTAATTGCTTTCTGTTTATTCTTTGCCTATTCTATGAAACTTATTTTGAAGATAGTCATACTAAATGTTCGCGTGGACAATAAGAGGTACTTTGTAGACTAGGTGTTATTTAATTAAATATAAAAAGCTAATTTAAAATAATACTATGACCACAATAATGAGGCAGCTCTGACTGAAGGACACTAGAATGCTTTTAGCATCCCCCCACCCTCTGCATCGGGCAGTGGGGAAGAGGAGTCATCTCTTCACAATTCAGTCTTCATCCGTCCTGACTTATCCTGAGAAATACATTCAATATTATTTTAGTTTGCATTTCCTCTTTTCTCTTTGATTGGTTAGAATAGTATCAAATGTCTGAAATAAAGTGTTCTTTAAAAATATATGTATTTAGGGGCGCCTGGGTGGCTCAGTCGTTAAGCGTCTGCCTTCGGCTCAGGTCATGATCCCAGGGTCCTGGGATCGAGCCCCGCATCGAGCCCCGCATCGGGCTCCCTGCTTTGCGGGAAGCCTGCTTCTCTCTCTCCCACTCCCCCTGCTTGTGTTCCCTCTCTCGCTGTGTCTCTCTCTGTCAAATAAATAAATAAAATCTTTAAATATATATATATATATGTATTTAATTTATATGGATAAATTTACATATGTCTGTTTGGATGGAGAAGAGTCAGAAAGATGGAGAAGAGTCAGAGAGGATATTACAATCACAAATTGGGTCGTTCTTTTATTAAGGTGGCAAAATACAACCAAGGGTATTTTTGAATCACCATCGTTCAATTATTAGCTGAACATTACAGGAACAATAGAATAGAACATTGAGGTTATTGACAGCATAGATCTATCTACATATCTAATAGTAAAATAAAAAAATTCTTCAAAATTAAGACTATCAATCCTTTTCCTTTCACAAGTCCTACTACATCATCTTCCATGTTGTTCTTAGTTGTATCTGTTAGTGTAACAATATATTTAACACCAAATTTCATCATCCTTGAATTATCCTGTTTTGAATACTCATCTCTCTCAGCCTATTTGTATTAAGATACTACTATTATCCAAAGGGTTATTGATCTATGATTGATACTAATTCAATGATCAACATAAATTCAGAGTAGAGCTATAGTTACCCAGGTAAGTGGGTGCCCTCTCTTGAAAAGATTTTAAAACTATTTTAGGTATGATTGAGGACCAGGATCACAGTATCTCCAGATTAGCACCCTGGCACTTTAATAAATGTAAAGTTTTAAAGATTTCCATGGGCAAGTAAGTTAAACAAATATAAAATTAAACAATGTTTGGTTTGTTTTACTGTAGGGTATCTCAGAACTCTTATTATATTCATGAGTATATTAAATGGGACATACTTTGGGAAATACTAATCTATCCTTGGGAAAGAAAAGTTCTCTAGGTGAAAAAATATAATATAAATAATATTCTCTTTTCCAACAGACATGTACCAAATTGCCTGACGAAGTCATCGGACCTAGGTACACAAGAATAATGCATTTAAAAGAATCATCTGCTGCCCATTTTTCATCTGTTGTGATATTTGATCCAGACTATTTCATGTCTACCATTTAACTTCTTGAATAAAAAATTAAAGCTAAAAGCAGGTCTAGTACAGGAGAAGAGCTGCGGAGGGCCAGAGCTAGGCCAGTGGGCTCTATTTTTGAAGGAGCCTTTTATTTCTGCATCTCTGATATCCAAGGCATAGCTTTCAAAAACACTTCTCTTGTGACTAGGTTGCTTTTATCTTTCCCATTTTATTAAAAGAGTTAAATGGAAGGTATTCAGAAACTCCAATTTAGCTTTTATTTTTCAATAAAAATGACAGTCGAAAAACAGTATAGCCACAGGAGAGGCAGGGCAACCTGGCACAGAGGGGGTGGATGCCCGCTGAGCTGGGACTACAAAGTGTTTGGATAACACACTCACCAGGCTTTCTAAATACCTTGGTGAGACACTGTAAGAAGAGGGCAAATAATAGTCTTCATCTTTGAATTCACCCGAGCTCTTTCTACTGTCATGAAATTTTTATTTAAAGAAATCTAAAAAGGAGACCATTTGAATATGGTTCTTGAATACTCTAATGTACTTATTTTGGTTTGATGGCTTTGTACCATACCTTAGAAAGTGTAAATTTCATATCTTCATTTTAAGTCAGATAGCTTCTCCCCTAGGGCTCTCTAACTAATCATAATGCTCATTTGACAACGTGTCCTTAAGTAATATTTACTGAATTTATGCAGTGATGTCTAAAATTGGTAACATGAACTGCCTCCATAAATCTTCTCAAACATCACACGTTTAGAAAAGACTTAAGTTTGACAAGAATGCCATGATCCTTAAATAATTTCAGAACAATATCTCAATCTTATTTTCCTAAGATATAAAATATTTAGAATTGGATATTTAGAAGAACATGAAGCCTTGGCTTATTTGATCTTTTGCCAGTACCATGCAGTGTAATGGTGGTCCTGCTCACTAATTGATTTTTTTTAAGATTTTATTTATTTATTTGAGACAGAGAGAATGAGAGAGAGAGAGAGAGCACATGAGAGGGGGGAGGGTCAGAGGGAGAAGCAGGCTCCCTGCCGAGCAGGGAGCCCGATGCGGGACTCGATCCCGGGACTCCAGGATCATGACCTGAGCCGAAGGCAGTCGCTTAACCAACTGAGCCACCCAGGCGCCCCTCACTAATTGATTTTAAGGATGGTGTATATGGATAGCACTCTCAATTGACAGATTATGATATAGAAACGTTCATAGTGAATCCAGTAGAACATACTGAATCAGATATAACAAATTTTACAAATATTGTCAGAGTCTTGTTTTAAAAAATTCTAAATGAGAAAGGACTTAACATTGGTGGAGAGGAGAGGTTGAAATGCAGGAAGGGGCAGACCTTTCCATATTGCAGAGTTCAGAGTCAAACAACTCAGACTCCTGGGTCTACACTTCTAAGATGAGGATTTTGTGACCTTAAAAGCAGGTCTGAATGTCACACCTGGCTTTGTCTTGCTCCTGGCTGGAGATATTCTGCATAGAGTGAAAGCTGAATAACTCTGGGTTTTGCAGTGGCCCCCTTGTACATCTAAGCCTTTTTCACT
This sequence comes from Mirounga leonina, assembly GCF_011800145.1. Classification (NCBI taxonomy): domain Eukaryota; kingdom Metazoa; phylum Chordata; class Mammalia; order Carnivora; family Phocidae; genus Mirounga; species Mirounga leonina. The sequence continues at coordinate 26,189,607 of NW_023270415.1, read as the reverse complement.
TAGATGAGCCAAGTTAAAGTATTAGTGAAAATGAGTTTCTATAAGAAACATGCAAGTTTTCAAGTTTCTGTTGTTCTTAGTAATTCCTAGTGAGAAATCAGTGTTAAGAATATGAACTTTTTCCCAATTCTTAGCTTACAAAGACAAACATTACCTTTTTATTAATCAGCTAACATGCTGCCATGTACATAGAATACATGACTAACTGTACGGTATTAATTCAAAAGCACTAAAGTGCTGGTTTTAAGAGTTTACAATTTAATGTTAAGATTAATTGATTTTTCCAGTAGGAAAAGAAAAACACACAAACTATTTTAATCTCATTTTAAAGGCATAGCCTTTACAGTGTAGTCTGAAGTAAGATGCTAGACTCACTTGAGACGATGTAGAGGTTGAAACCTATTTGCTAGCTGTGTGACTTGGAGCAAATTATTAAACTTCTCTGTGCTTCAGTTTTCTCATTTGAAAAGGGGATGATAATAATACCCATGTACAGTTATTCTGTATTTTAAAAGAATTAATATTTATAAACTATTTTAAAAGTATTTGAAATGTAGTAAGCGCCTTGATAGTTAGATATTATTAATGTGACATGTGGAATAAGGCATACTATTTTTCCTTTGTTCACCTGGTTATCGGATTAATGCACTACCACATTTCTCCCTCAATCCACTCTTAGTAATAGTTACCCCAGAGACAGAAATGTTTATTCAGCCCTCTTTTTTACCAGTAGTTAAAAGTTCATCAAAAAGTAAAATTAACTGGAAGGATATAATAGATAGAATTAGGGGGGAAGAGCCCTCCATGATGCTAATGTCTGAATTCTCAGGGCATCTTCTGGTTGTCCCTTGGTATCCCTTTTATCACCTAGCAGATTACCCAATAGATTTCCCTTGATAGAGATTTGTTTAACTTGTGAATATATAAATTATTTTGACTTAAGTATTTTTGCTGGAGAGAAAATATTGTAAAAGTCGGCTTTATATTTCCTACAAAATAAGCTATCCCTATACTTAAGAAAAAAATTACAAGGCCAAATGTTTTAAATTTACAAATGATTGCATCACATAACTGTGAAAATCAAAATGCAATCATTACAACAAAATTCTTTAATATGTTGACACATCTGTGGTAACTGCTCAAAGTAAAAAAAACCAGACATACCAGGTGGGTTACTTAACTTCCATTAAAGAAACAAGATTAACTCTTACACGCCTCTTTTCCTAATGAAAGAAGCCATCTGCTTTATTCAAAAAGATTCCTGGAATTGTGACTCTTATTGGTTCCTATATTACAGTTTCCATTTGGTAACATTGGCTAATTAATAGATTGATTACATTTTGTCTATTTTGACTTTATAGAATGAAAGCTTCTTAAGAGATGTGATAACACCAGAAATGATATTCCAAAGGACATATGATTCTATCACCTAGAGATAACTCATTACTTAGGCAGAAAGAGTTGCTATTAAGGATGGAATATAAGATGCAGAACCTTTATGACTATCTTAAAGACATTTAAATTTCAACATATCCTACTGCCCACTGCCTGAGGAAGTGGAAAAATAGGCTTATTGCCTAGATAATTCAGAGTAACCATTCCCTTTGCGAGAATTGTCTGGAAAAAGTGTATCAATTTTCTTTCTTCAAGTTATAAAGCTTTTTTTTTTTTGCTGAAGTTTGAGAAACACTGTTTTGACTAGTTGAAGACACTCAGGAACACCTATGCCCTCTTTAAACTCATCACCACTATTAAAGTGTTCTTTCTATCATGTTTGTAGCATTGGCTGAAACTTAGTTTCCAAACAGGTTCAATTTTTAACTTTAATTGTGAAAATAATATACAATCATTGGAAAAAATCCAAACAACACAGGCTTATATAGAGTAGAAGTAAAGCCATCTCCATTCAAACACCACCCCCTGCTACTCTACATAAAACTTATATCGCCAGGTTCACGCTTCTGGACTTTGACAGTGTACATTCATGTACAATATATCTACAAGGATGTAGATAATATACAGTTTATACATGCAAATGACTACAGATATTTTTCTACTTCTGTTTTTTTTTAGTTAACACTAGATTTTGGAAATATTTCCATGCCAGTATAATGAAGACTTCATAATGTTTCAAAGCATTGATATACCAAAATTTATTCAACAATTCCTGCATTAAGGAACATTCTAGCGGTTTTCACTTTTGCTATTTTATACACTACTGTAGTAAACCTTACGCATAAATCTATGTGAATATATTTAGACATTTTGACAGATATTGTCGAGTTGTTCTGCATAAAGACTGTACAAATTCACATTTTTACTGATAGTCATACCTGATTTGCCAACTACCCAGGTCATTAGCATATCACCTGTTCTATCAGTTGATGGGGAAGCAAGAGCTTGTACTATAAATTTCAAGTAGGGGAGGAATTTTTGAGCTGAAGTGTTACTTAAGACTTAGAAGAGGGGTAGGAGTCAAGCAGGGAAATGGGGGAAAATAACTCAGAACAAATGAAACATCCAAAGCCCTGGAATTGAGAGAGCATCCGGTGCATGACAGGGAGGAAAGGAAGCATGTCAGAATGGATGAGAAGTGGTATGATTTAAAATATTATGCCTGCTCCTTAAACCTCTTCAAGGGCAGGGTGGTTTACTCCTTATTCGGCTGTCCATTTATGAAAGATGGCTTAAGATGAAGCTTTGGTAATTGATGCTAATGTTAAACTGAAATGTTAATCAGAAACAAGTAGAGGACCATTCCCCGGAAGCATCTGTTTGTTGCTAGGTATTCTTTGAGAAAAGTGCCTAGTTCATTCATGATGAATTTCGTGGTCGAAATTTCAAAATAGAAGGAGAGATGCCATGAATGGATGTCAATTTAACTCAAGTGCAGGCTTTGGTACCTCTTAAATTACATAGCATAAGATAATATGGTTCTTTCCCTCTACAGGACCAATTTTGGCTGCACAAAACACTAAAATAATTATAAATAAATAAAATAAGATAAAATAAAATAATTATAAATAAAAAACAAACTGAAGGTTGCTGGAGTGGTGGGGGCTGGGAGGGATGGGGTGGCTGGGTGATAGACATTGGGGAGGGTATGTGCTATGGTCAGCGCTGTGAATTGTGTAAGACTGTTGAATCACAGACCTGTACCTCTGAAACAAATAATACATTATATGTTAAAAAGAAAAAGAAGAAGATAACAGGAAGGGAAGAATAAAGGGGGAGACAAACCATGAGAGACTATGGACTCTGAGAAACAAACTGAGGGTTTTCGAGGGGAGGGGGGTGGGAGGATGGGTTAGCCTGGTGATGGGTATTAAGGAGGGCACGTTCTGCATGGAGCACTGGGTGTTATATGCAAACAATGAATCATGGAACACTACATCAAAAACTAATGATGTAATGAATGTATGGTGATTAACATAACATAATAAAAAAACTAAAAAATAATAATTATAAATAAATAAAATAAAAATTATAAATAAAATAATTATAGCACCACTGAAATTTTTGATAATTTTAACTTGGCTGCCATGCAGCATACGACTAAATAAGTCAAGTTAAAATTGAGAGTAGTGGTTTCTGAATATTTGTTATATTATAAACTTGATATTTTTATTAGGAAATAGTAACTGGGAAACTTCCAATATGAATCTTCACATACATTTCCTTTCATTTACACAAAAATGCTCATGTTATATTAAAAAAGTGTACAAATATACTTTTTACTAACATATTGTTCATGAATTTCTACTATATATTTCACAAAGGACTTTTGATCACCAATCACTTATCTTGTATCTGCAATTAATTAATGTTCTAATTGATATAGAACAACTGATATAACAGGATAAATATCTTAAAGATCACACTGAGAAGCAGGATTCTGTCTTTAAACTCATTTTATCTCATTAATGTAAGATGTGACAAATTTATCTTACCTCTTTTGATACCATAATATTATGCAAATGTCCTTAAAATAAATAAACAAGATATGCCCTTGAAAAAAAGTGTACATTAAGACTATGGAGCTGCTTCAAATACGAGATGGTTACCAATATTTGCAAAACTTAATTCAAATTAAAAGAAGAATGTTCTTTCAAAGACACATGGTATAGTAAGAGAGCAAGATGTGAAGACTGGAAGATTTATTTGAATAGAAATAAAATTAGGGATATAAGGAACAGAAAATGCTTTTTTTTAAGTACACTAAACTCTTATGAAATTATAAATTCACACTTCTACTAAAAGGGAGAGGAAGAATCCCTCCACATTTGATCAGTTATACATCAATGAAGAGAAAGATCAACTACAGGGGAAATAAGGGACTGTAAGTGCAGCCAGAAAAATTATTTTCCATGAAGACAGAGGATAATCTAAATTCTTTGCCTTCATGTTTCCATTCCTGTGGCCAAGATGTGGCAGATAGCTAAAATTAGAGGAAAATATATCTAAAGGCAAACTTAAAATGGAAAGTCAAACTCCTAAGAATTGCTTCAGTTATTCTCATCAATAGTGACGAGTGCTTTGTGGGTAATACTCAACTATTAGTAGAACTTTTGTCTTGTGACAAATTCTTTTTCTAGTTATGCTGGTGCTTATCATAAGGTTCTGACTGACATTGAATGAATACATTTAATCTCCTCTTGAAGACTTTAGACTTGCCAAGAGGTCTGAAGACAAACATGATACAAGTTATCAGAGGAACTTTCCCTTTATGGGCACTGTCAAGGGTTTTTCTGGGCTGCCACAAGATAATTACATTTTTAATTTTAATTTTTTTTAAGATTTTATTTATTTGAGAGAGTGAGTGAGAGAGCATGAGCTGGGGGAGAAGCAGAGGGAGAGGGAGAAACAGACTCCCCGCTGAGCAGGGAGCCCAATGTGGGGCTCGACCCTAGGACCCTGAGATCGTGACCTGAGCCAAAGGCAGACCCTTAACCGACTGAGCCACCCAGGTGCCCCCAAGATAATTACTTTTTTAAGTAAACATAAATATTAACATTGATACTCATGTATTGTAATACTCACCATTCAAATTGAATAGAGTCAGAGAATTATAGTCCACTTCAAAATTTCAAAGCCATGGATTCTAAGGTTAGAGTTAATTGTATTGTATTGTATTGTATTGTATTTTTGAAAGAGAGAGTGAGTGAGTGCAGGGGCCCAGGGGGAGGGAGTCAAAGGGAGAGAGAGAATCTTTTTTCTTTTTTAAAGATTTTTATTTATTTATTGAGAGAGATAATGAGAGAGAGAGCATGAGAGGGGGGAGAGTCAGATGCCCCACTGAGCAGGGAGCCCAATGTGGGACTCGATCCCGGGACTCCGGGATCATGACCTGAGCTGAAGGCAGTCGCTTAAACAACTGAGCCACCCAGGTGCCTGGGAGAGAGAGAATCTTAAGCAGTCTCCATACTCAGCATCATAGGGCTTGATCTCACAACCTGAGATCATGACCTGACCTGAAATCAAGAGTCAAACACTTGACCCACTGAGCAACCAAGGTGCCCCAATTAACTTTAAATGAACTGATTTCCTCTCCTTCAGGAGAGAGATATTTAATAATTTTCTAACTCTTGTGTTCAATAAATTTTTATTCTTGAAACACATGCTTTGTATTAAATATATATACACATACATGTACATATTTTTTACAAAAAGAAAAAAATCTGTATTTTCATATTTTTGCAAAACTATTCCCCACATTTTTGAGACAAGCTGTGTCAATAAATATTCTCAAGTTTCAAATTTAACATGTATTTCCATTCTCCTTCAGGTACAATAAAAAATTATAAAGATGATCTTCAGCAACAAATTTTTTATAATTTTTGGTCCTTTCTGCAGCCTATCCTTCCACCTGCCTAAGCACAGTGATAATTGATAAGCTATTACAGATAAATGTGTATTCTGGCCCCTCGGTAGCTTGATATATTATTGGGAACAATTACTACTTTATCATGCTTACTATGATAGCATGATAGAGCACATCATCTAAATCAACAATTAGAAGTATAATTTTTACAGAAGTGTCAAAGAGAAGTGTTGGGTTTTGGAGATCTGAAAGTAATAGCTTGATTTATATTGAAGACATTTTAATGAGAACTCTGTTACTTTTTCCTGATTTGTAAAGATATCCTCTCAAGTTGTATTAACATCCAAATATGAAGAGGAGTTTCTTAGATAACAGGCACTTCACTTTGCCTTGAACTAGTGGAAGTTAGTTACACTAAAACAATTTTGCTGATCAACCAGAAAGTAAAACTCAACTGGTTTTATTCCTCCAAAAATCTGTCACAATTCTTTTTTCAAACATATGCTCAGTCACATTGTACGAATTCATCTCTAAAAGAATTACGATAAACAAAACAATCCAGCAAGGAATGCTGTGATTTGTACTGAAAACTTTTTTTTTTTTTAATAGCGGTAGGAAAAAATATATTCTATTATTCTATGTATTTGTTTTTCCAGTTCTGTTCAGTGCCTGTATTTCCAAAGGAGTATTTAGTTTTGTTTGTTTTTAAACCAACTTAAAAAATGTCAAGGTGCATACAGTAGATGTTCATATACAACTCTGTGGTCTTACATTACTCTTTTACTTCCTCCTTCCTTAAATCAATTGCAGTCATTTCCCATTATAATAAATCCTCTTCGTGTTTTGTTTAGCCTTCGTCACTTAATTCTTAGTTGTTTTGCTTTATTTTCTTCCTTTCACAGAATATTCTAAATCATTGCCCCATTTCCATCTCCTTTTCCACTACAAATCATAATTCTGGTCATTGGTCATAATTCATATTATACTAATTACCACAGCCATCTCTTCTAACATCTTTATTTTTCTATTCACTTGAAGTTTTGTCACATTTATGTATGTTGAAGCAGGCAGTAAATTATTCTGTACTCTTGGCTCTATTCTCTTTCATTATATACTTTTTCACCAGATTATAACTCCACAGACTTCTTTTTGTATTTGTTGTATCCTGGAGTATTTATACTTACTAGTTTCTCTATTGTATGGTGGGCATTATTATTATCAGCCTCCCATCATGCTGCTTTTAATTTTTACATTGACTTTTATATTTCTGTTCTTCAAGCTATTTTGAAATATCTATTTTTTACTCTAATATATAACACATCTGAGAAAAACTACTTATTTTAATGTGTTATATTAACATTATTGACAATTTTTGAATTGTATATAGGGGTACATTTTCTTAACCTATTTCTTTTCTCTCTCTCTCTTTAAACTAATGGTCAGTTCTCTCCTTATTCTACAGACCTACAGTTTAATGATTATTGAGTTATCTTAGATAAGATACACCAATTCCTAGGATTCAATATATTGTCTGCTCTTCGCTTTCCAGTTTAAGCCCACAGACAGAAGAGATAATAGTTTCCCATGGCCAACCAAAGTTTTAGTCTGGAAAAAAAAAAGTAAAGAAAGTGGGAGTGATAAGTGAGGGAGAGAAAGGCAGTTTCAGGTTTCGGTTAATTCATGCCAGTTTTCCGTGTTCTCACTTTCACCACATTTGGTACCTGCAAAATCCCTTTGTAAAGGATTCTTCACTTGCCTCTTGAGATATTTTCCAGTTTTGGAACTTAAAGCTTCCAAACGTAACAAAAACTTCTCTCATATAAATTAGTGCTTACTTAAATTATATTGAGAGATTTCTCCCTACACAGCATTGCTTTTCTTTGATTTTTGCATTTTGCAGATACAGGGTGATAGTGATAACACAAATGTCCATTTCCACTATGATTTCTTTTTCCCACCATGACACTAGCTCCTCCTTGACTTGTAGGTGGTCTTTTCCCTGATTGTTTTTAATGCAGATCCATTGGGCTTGTCAAATATTAATGTATTTTCGCTACTGCTTATAAATCTAACTGTATTCAATTAATTGAAATATCTTTATTTCCCCTTTCCTGATTACTTGTTTGGAATACAATATTCAGATATAATACTTAAAGTTGGTTCCATTTTTCACCGACTTGTTTTTCTTCAGAATCCAAGACAATTTTGTGAACAATTGTCTTAATCCTTTTTGAATTGTATTATGGTCATTTTGATGCACAAACTGGAATATGTATACCCTTGGGACTGTAGCTGCGATAGTAGGAATAGTAAAAGGTCTTGAAACTTCCTAGACAATCAATTCAACCCAAAACATTGGGAGACAATTATTTAGTATAAAAAAGACAACACTGGTGTATTGCAGAATACAAATGTACACATTTTTTAAAAGGCAAAAATAAAGCTGTAAAGAAATTTTGTGATTACATTCAGCAATTTTGACTTACACTCAAAAAATAAATGGAAGTTTGTTTTCATTCTTCTCTGCCATTATTGACAGAGGCTGCTAAGAAGTACTGACTCCAAATGTCTTGAAATAATTCTATCAATTAACTATTTTCATTGCTTCTGAGCAGGCAAAGGTACTTCAGAATGAGGCATTAACAAAAATGTTTCCTTAGCCTTTAAGTTTAAGCATATCATTATCTGTTCGAATAATCATTAAAAATAGTCATTTTCAACATTTAGAAATTTTGATAAGGAAGTAATTAAAAATACATATATTTCCACACAAAGATGATAATCAACTTGAAAATCATTTTTCAGCCATTCTTTCATTCAGAAGCTTCATTCAACAAGGATACCACATCTAGTAGTGAGTAATAAAAGGTTAAAAATAAACCAAAACCCAAAAATGTCCTGCTTAGAAAAATAAATACAGTTCATTAAAATATGTTTTAATTAATTAATATATACATGGACATTGTAAAAATCAAGTTTTCAAATAACATTTAATAATACTAGAATGTGTTCATGGTCTTTTTAAATTGAGTGAAAATATATCTATAAAGTTTTTTGATAATATGGACCCAATTTTTGGTTAAGAAATTTGTGTATTTTATCATGTATATATATATTATATATACATATAAACTAAACTCATATGAAAACAATACCCAAATATGTTAAAAGGTTAGGAATGCTCTGTCATGTAGATAGAATTTGGTGATTTTTATCTTGTTTATATTTTTCTCTATTTTTTCTCAATAACCATACATTTTATAACCAGAAAAAAACCTATTTTAGTATTTAATAAAAACTGTCATATTCTAATGTGTGCTCTTTTAAAATAGTGACTATATCCTGTTCATCTTTGAGTCACTAAAATGAAAGCTAAAACCATCTATAGCATGTAGCTTATTCTCTGTATTAACATAACTGGACTCTACTATTAGGCTGTCTTCACCAATGTCACTTTACTATTCCACTGTCTTCATCAACATAAGTTTACTATTCCAGGAAATTCTTGCACAGGAAGATAAGTTGCAAGTACCTTTATTGTTCATTTAGAAACTTCCTGGAAAAACCATTTAAATGAATATCAAACTGTTAGACTTTTCAGTAGATATCATAATATGACTAGTCTTCAAGACTCTTTGTAAAGCTTCACCTCAAGACCCTCCCCCTTGCTATGTCCAGTAATATAAGCTACTATATACTAATTCTTTCTCAATTCTCGTCATCCCTTCTCCCTCTATCCCTACACTGAAAGATCCTTATAAAACCATACTCTAGGTGGGTGGGAGGGATGGGGTGGCTGGGTGATAGATATTGGGGAGGGTATGTGCTATGGTGAGAGCTGTGAATTGTGTTAAGACTGTTGAATCACAGACCTGTACCTCTGAAACAAATAATACATTATATGTTAAAAAAAAAAGAAGAAGAAGAAAAAGATAGCAGGAAAGGAAGAATGAAGAGGGGAAATCGGAGGGGAAAACGAACCATGAGAGACTATGGACTCTGAGAAATAAACTGAGGGTTCTAGAGGGGAGGGGGGTGCGAGGATGGGTTAGCCTGGTGATGGATATTAAAGAGGGCACGTTCTACATGGAGCACTGGGTGTTATATGCAAACAATGAATCATGCAACACTACATCAAAAACTAATGATGTAATGTATGGTGATTAACGTAACATAATAAAAAAAAACATACTCTAAAACCTCTTAAATATCCTAATTTTTCTTTCCCTTTTCCAAGAGGTTAGGGAGACACTGTCAGGGTAGTACTCTCACTTACCAAGGTAAGAATAAACTTACCTTTGTTTTATCAATAGGTTTGTTTGTTGAAGGCTGTTTTAGGGAAGTCAGCATTTGACAAAAGTGAGTAGTACAGTGCCTTATATATATTAGGAATTCAAAATGTATATATTGAAATAATGTTCAAATGTAATTCACTGAATCATTGTCAATGTATTTGTATCTCTAAGAATTTTAATCTGTGACTCTATCCACTTTGAAGACAAGCATAAAATTGCAATTTACTTATCTTTTGGTATTTCATTAAAGCAATTTAATTTATACTTTGATATTTGCTCTCATTTCAAAAAGCATACTTCAATGGTTATTGTCCAGGCTGAGAAAATATTTCTGTACTGTTTCTTTTTCTTTACTTCACATTGAAAATTTAACAATTTAACATTTGTTTGATTAATGCAATTAATTGTCATTATCTGAGTTTTCTTGTAGACCTATGTTTTGAAATATTAGCCTAATAATAGAATTCAGTGGAGCTACTGAAAAATGGAGTGGATACCTGATTTCTGGAGGTCTGTCTTTGAAACTGTTACTTCTAGACCTTAGGAAGGCAAGCCTTCTCCTTTCTTCACCAGCTTAGAGCTGAAGAGCTTAAAAATGTGCACCAAGACTCAAACTTTAACTCACATTTAGTAATCAACATATGTTTATGCCAAGTCACTTCCAAGATAAAGTTTCTATAAGGATTCCCTTTAGAAAGTATTAACATATATCGATGGATAGTGGTGGTGGTGGTGTTCCCTGTTATGAAAGCAAACATAAGAAAAACACTACTGGAAGCAAATGGGTACAGCTGGGCAAAGTACCCACGCCCTTTAAGCACTGTCAAAAATAGGACTTCACAAACTTTTATGGGCATCCAAATCTTCTGGTCATAGAGGAATTGGGATTCTATTCTGAAGATCTGGAGTGAGGCCAGGTGATACTAGCATGCTTTGAGTAGCGAGGATTTAACTGAAAGGAACTCCAACCCATGAACACGCCTCGATGTATCTCTGCATTTTTTTTTTTTTTTAATTTCAGGTCCATCAAACTAACTTCTGATTGTAACATAGCTTCTTTTTAGTTTATCTACAACTTCTGATTGAAACATAGCTTCTTTTTTTTTATTCTTATGTTAATCCCCATACATTACATCATTAGTTTTAGATGTAGTGTTCCATGATTCATTGTTTATGCATAACACCCAGTGCTCCATGCAGAATGTGCCCTCCTCAATACCCACCACCAGGCTAACCCATCCTCCCACCCCACCCCCCTCTAGAACCCTCAGTTTGTTTTTCAGAGTCCATCGTCTCTCATGGTTCGTCTACCCCTCCGATTTCCCCTGCTTCATTCTTCCCCTCCTGCTATCTTCTTCTTCTTTTTTTTTTCTTAACATATTGCATTATTTGTTTCAGAGGTACAGATCTGAGATTCAACAGTCTTGCACAATTCACAGCGCTTACCAGAGCACATACCCTCCCCAGTGTCTATCACCCAGTCACCCCATCCCTCCCACCCCACCCCCCACTCCAGCAACCCTCAGTTTGTTTCCTGCGATTAAGAATTCCTCATATCAGTGAGATCATATGATACATGTCTTTCTCTGTTTGACTTATTTCACTCAACATAATACCTTCCAGTTCCATCCACGTCGTTGCAAATGGCAAGATCTCATTCCTTTTGATGGCTGCATAATATTCCATTGTATATATATACCACTTCTTCTTTATCCATTCATCTGTGGATGGACATCTTGGCTCTTTCCACAGTTTGGCTATTGTGGACATTGCTGCTATAAACATTGGGGTGCACGTACCCCTTCGGATCCCTACTTTTGTATCTTTGGGGTAAATACCCAGTAGTGCAATTGCTGGATCATATGGTAGCTCTATTTTCAACTTTTTGAAGAACCTCCATACTGTTTTCCAGAGTGGCTGCACCAGCTTGCATTCCCACCAACAGTGTAGAGGGGTTCCCCTTTCTCTGCATCCCTGCCAACATCTGTCATTTCCTGACTTGTTAATTTTAGCCATTCTGAATGGGCAGAAGACATGAACAGACATTTTTCCAAAGAAGACATCCAAATGGCCAACAGACACATGAAAAAGTGCTCAATATCGCTCGGCATCAGGGAAATCCGAATCAAAACCTCAATGAGATATCACCTCACACCAGTAACATAGCTTCTTTTTAGTTTATCTACAACTTCTGATTGAAACATAGCTTCTTTTTTAATTTCTCTAAATAACAGTATTGTTAATCCCAAGATTGCACTTCTAAAGATTTTTTATTTATTTATTTGACAGAGAGACACAGCGAGAGAGGGAACACAAGCAGGGGGAGTGGGAGAGGGAGAAGCAGGCTCCCCGCAGAACAGGGAGCCCGATGCGGGACTCGATCCCAGGATCCTGGGATCATGACCTGAGCTGAAGGCAGTCGCTTAACCAACTGAGCCACCCAGGCGCCCCCCAAGATTGCACTTCTAATGGTAAATTAATATGTGGACATTTTAAATGTACGCATTCATGTCTGTGAACTTGGTTAGCATGAGTCGTTTCTATCAGATGGAGTTAATGCAAATAATAATAGCTAAGTTTTACTGAGTACTTATTCTGTGATGGGCATTAGGATCATCTGTATACATAGTACAACTTCATCTAATCTTCACAACAATCCTGATGAGCTACCATTATGAGCCTCACTTCACAGATGAAAATATTTGGGTTTGGGAAGGTTAAGAAATTTACCTTAAAAACAAAATAAAACATCCTTTCTGATGGCTGAGTAATATTCCATTGTATATATGAACCATATCTTCTATCTGTTGAAGGATATCTCGGCTCCTTCCACAGTTTGTGGGCATTGCTGCTATGAACATTGGGGTGAACGTGCCCCTTCTTTTCACTATGTCTGTATCTTTGGGGTAAATACCTAGTAGTGCAATTGCTGGGTTGTAGAGTAGCTCTATTTTTAACATCTTGAGGAAACTCCATACTGCTTTCTGGAGTGGCATACACAACTAATGAATCGTTGAACACTACATCAAAAACTAATGATGCACTATATGTTGGCTAACTGAACATAATAAAAATAAATAAATAAACAAAACAAAGCAAAGCAAAAGCAAACCCCCAACAAATGAACAATAGAACCAAGATTGTAACTCGGACAGTCTGGTCCCATGGTAGACAGAAAAATGCCACGCATAGATACCTACCTCTGACCCCAGAACCAATGAATATGTTTTACTTTCCATGTCAAAAGGAACTTGCAAGTGTGATTAAGTTAAAGATCTTGACAGGGGGAGATCATCTTGAATTATCCAGGTGGGCTCAATGGAGTCACAAAAGTACTCATAAGGGAAAGAGAGACCACAAATTGAGTGAGTAAAAGGAGACATGATGCTGGAAACAGGCAGAAATGCTGTGAGTTGAAGATGGAGAAAAAGGAATGCAGGGGATCTCTAGAAATTGGAAAAGGCATAAAAACAGATTGCCTCCTAAAGTCTTGAAGGAAAATGGCCCCACATACACCTTGATTATAGGACTACACCTTGATTTTGAACACAAAATAAATTTGTGTTAAGACACTAAGTGTGTGGTAGTTTGTTACAGCAATGATAAGAAACTGAGGCAGGACCCAAAGCTCAAGGCCTTCAACCAATTGTTTGGTCTCATAATAAGATAAAAACAGGGAAAATGGAAAGGAGGAACTGAAAACAGCTTTCAGGAGAAAGAAGCAAGAAAACTGATGACCACTGAGGAATAGCAATTTATTGAGGGGTTGCTTTGTATAAAGCACTGTGCTTGACCCTTTGCAGATGACATTTTATATGGCCTTTGTGACAATTTTTTAATTAAGACTATTTTTAGGGGCGCCTGGGTGGCTCAGTCGGTTAAACGTCTGCCTTCGGCTCAGGTCATGATACCAGGGCCCTGGGATCGAGTCCCACATCGGGCTCCCTAGTCAGCAGGAAGCCTGCTTCTCCCTCTCCCATTCGCCCTGCTTGTGTTCCCTCTTTCGCTGTGTCTCTCTCTGTCAAATAAATCAATAAAATCTTTAAAAAAAAAGACTATTTTTAGTGCAGTTTAAAATTCATAGCAAAATTGAGGGAAGGTACAGATATTTTCTATTTACTCCAGTTCTCATACACATAGAGCTTCCCTTATTAGCAACAGTCCCCACCAGAGTGGCACATTCACAGAAGTGGTGAACCTAAACGGACACATCATTATCACCCAAATTCCAGAGTTTACAATACAGTTAAATCTTGATGTTATGAATTGGTGTACAACAACATGTGTCCATTGCTATGGTACCACAAAGCATTTTAACTGCCCTAAAAAATCTGCCTATTCATCTTCCCCCTAACCCCAAACTCTGGCAACCACTGATCTTTTCATTATATTAGTAGTTTTTGCCTTTTCCAGAATGTCATATGGTTGGAATCACAAGGTGTAGCCTTCCAGATTGGCTTCTTTCACTTAGCAATATGCATTTACATGTTCTCTATGTCTTCCTGGCTGATTAGCTCATTTCTTTTTAGCACTGAATAATATTCAATTGTCTTCCAGTACCACAGTTTATCTATTCACCTCCTGAATGCTTCTACATTTGGTGAACTATGAATAAAACTCCCATAAACATCCATGTGCAGGTTTTTGTGTGGACATAAAATTTCAACTCCTTTGAGTATATATGAAGGAGTACAAATCGCTTGATTGGCAAGAGTATATTTAGTTTTGTGAGAACCTGCCAAACTGTCTTCCAAAGTAGCTGTATTATTTTGCATTCCCACCAAGAATGAATGAGAGCTTCTGTTGCTCCACATCCTCACCAGCATTTGTTGTTGCCAGTGCTCCAGATTTTTGGCCATCCTCACAGTGGTATCTGAGTGTTGTTTCAGATAAATTTTTGAGGAATGTCTCTCATGGTGGAGAATGATTATGATTAAAGAATGAATTTGATTCGAGGCACTGACGCAAGGTATTCAAGCCAAAGTCACGTCTTGAGTCCAAAGAGGAGAACCTCACTGGGACATATTTTATGGTTTAAGAGAGGGAAAGGGAGGGATTTAAAATAACAATATTGGTTTTATTGTTGGAATTTTAGATTTTTTCTAAGGGTGTGAGATATGTTTCATAAATCATGTGGCAAACCAGATTCACTGAGGTAAATCTATAGTTTCTAAGTTGAGTACTTTTTGAAAAAAACATTCACTTGAAATTTTTTTTAAAGATTTTATTTTATTTATTTATTTGAAAGAGAGAGAGAGCTTGTGCATGAATGGGGGGTAGGGGCATGGAGAAGCAAACTCCCCACTGAACAGGGAGCCCGATGTGGGACTTGATCCCAGGACCCTGAGATCATGACCTGAGCTGAAGGCAGCCGCTTAACCGACTGAGTCACCCAGGTGCCCCTCACTTGAAATTTAGGTACAAATATGTTTGTTAAAAATAAGAACTTGTTGCATTATGGGCACAGGTCACATTTAAATCAATTTATTTTACTTTTGATGGAGTGACACAGATGGCACAAAATGTGAATACATCTGAGTTCCTCAACTTGGGGCAATATAGAAAGTTCTATAGGGGTTGTAAAAGGATGAACGATATATCCTTTGTTTAAAGGAGTGTCATGAGGGAGAGTGACATGTACATAAATAGCTTTTTTTAAAAAATTGAAGTATAATTAACATACAGTGTTATATTAGTTTCAGGTGTACAATAGAATGATTCGACTATTCTATACATTTCTCTGTGCTCCTCAAGGTAAGTGTATTCTTAGTCCCTTTTATCTATTTCATCCATCTCTCCACCCACCTAAACAGCTTTTTGAAAAGGAGAGAGATTAATTCTGGAGTCAATACAAATGACAAAAGATGGCAGATACTTCCCTTGAATTCCACTCCCAGATTTACTGAAATCACAGCATTTGGCTTCTTCTATGTCTCTTGGTGACAATTAGGTTTAATGCCCTCATTTTCTTGAGGGGGATCAGGATTTGAGCAAGAATAAAATATTTTGATCTTTCTATAAACTATTGTTTTTCTTCATATGTGTTACTGAATTTCTTGTTACAGTCTAAGAAATCATATATTTATCATGTAAGGATCTTTATAACAATATACTTTGAATTAGCTACCCATACTTCTTGAATATTGGAAATATTTGAACTTTTTAATGAAAAAAACTCTAAGAGTCTGTGCTCACACAAAATTACTCCTAGTCAATTGAGTAATGTGGGCTATATTTTAGATCAACACACATTTTGTATTTTCATACAGCTTATAATAAGATTATTGCATTTGCTTTCTCATTGTTATTCTCAGATTGCAAAGCTTTGGAAATCTTATTTCAAATATGAAAGTTTTGAATGCGTTTAAGCATTTCTAGGCCAAGTTGATTTATTATCACTTATTTCCTTCATCAAGAACCCTGAGTAGCTGCATTTGAATGAGAGCTGCTTATGTTGCTCCTTAAAACTTCCTGCTTAACTGATAGTAGAAAAATTTCATGCTGCACAATAGAGCTTATACTGAATTTCACTTTGACCACTGATGAAAAATTTGTGTTTAATACTTATGTCTGCTCTTAGAAACTATATAGATACATTTAAATTAAACAAGGCACTAAAGGGTGGTTCAGTCGGTTGAGTGTCCGTCTCTTGGTTTCAGTTCAGGTGGTGATCTCATGGGTTGGGATCAAGCCCTGCATCAAGCCCTGCATTGAGCTCTATGCTCAGTGGTGAGTAGGCTTGAAGATTTTCTCCCTCTGCCTCTTCTTCCTGTCCCTCCCCCATCCTCAAATAATAAAATAAATCTTTAAAAAAATTAATTATTTTCAGATATTTACAGAAATACCTTTAAATACCATTTGCTTATGACTTTAATTCTTTAGATCTTGGAGCTATACCAAAAAGCATTGAAATGACCCTAAAAAGAGGTTGCTACCATTTTCACGTTCTTTGCATCTTTCTGTGGTCCCAAGAAGAAAGATGGGCAGATAGTTGTAGAGATTTATTCCCCAACTCCAGCTTTGATAATGAAATATCACTACCAGCACATCATTCTTCCTCTTCTGTTCCTCCCCAATTCTTTTGAAGGAAAAGATTAGTTCCACTCATAAATGTCTAAGAATTTATGCTATTTCTGGCTACATGCGACTACATCATGAGTCAGTCAAGAGTCAACAGTCAATAAATATTTACTGAATCCACATTACATGGTGGGCACATTGCCACTTGATATCAGTGTGGGGAGCTTGGACCCCAACAGTTGTAGAGTTACTTGGCTGTACAAGAGTTGGAGCTCAAAGGAGTAAAGAAATGCAACACTTCATGGAAACATCCATTTACATCCCCTGATCTAATGAGATTTAATGGTTTCTGAGGCTATCCTGAGAAAAATAATTTGAACTATATTCATCATTGGAATGAAGATGAATAAAAAAACAGGCCTGATTGACTGTGGTAGCCCCCGTATACGTCAGATGACATTGAAGAATGAATGGTCCTGACCCTCAATATCAAGGGAGAAGAGGGGCCCAAGTCTGTGTGAACTTAGCAAAGATCTTCCTCTTTTATCCTTTCATTCACTTTCAAGGATTTCATTCTTCGAGCACCACCTATCATCCTCTTAGCTTACTCTCTTCTATTATTGCATTCAAATCATTCTTTAAATTTCATTGGGTCCTAAAAACAATTTATCCTACCACTTTTTCTTAACCCTCATTAACCCGCATGTCTTCCCTCTCATTCTCACTTAGATCCAATATCCAACTTTATAATAAGTGACTTGCATAAAAATATACTAGATATCCTTACAAAACTCTACATCTCAAAAGATTCCAATTATATACCACCTGGAACACAGGCTTTAATTTATAGGACTATATCTGTCTATCATTTTATCCATAGCACAACATGTATTACCTGACACATAAAAGGTGCTCCATAATTATTGGTTGAATGCCTAAGTAAATGAAGACATATCCAAATTATTTGAGAAGCATAGATTTTTAAAAATCTAAATTTTATCAAATAGATTATTGGAAACTATAAATAAAATATTTCTGATTTTGTAAAAGGTAAATAGAAGTTAAAACAGATAAAAGTTTTTTTATATATTTTCTTCAAAGTAACTGGAAAATGATAAATGTCATAAAATGTGTCCCTTAAATAGCTGTCAATTCTATCAAGTCACCTATGTTACAAAACTTATTATTTTTTGTATTTCTACAATTGACTGTGTACAGTTCAAGTAAATGTGATTGTGCAGTCACCCACACAGGTTGTTATTACTATATCAAGCATCATTGCCGTTGCTTTAGTTCAGGCTTAGCATTCTGGGCTTTGAGGGGAAATATCAAAAACATAGTTTTATATGGAAATAGAGAAAATGCTCTTATGCTGAGTGGCCAGAGTAAAGACTGTACCCTCAACTTTTCCCTTCAACACTTTTCTCAGCTCTTAATGTCACCAACTCAGAATCCTGAGCATCCAAGTACTTTTCTAAAGCAACAACTCATTATCCTAATATGTTACCTTAATTCATTAAGGTTATTTCCTTGAGATTATAAAATCCTAGTGTTATAATAGGTATTTGAGGTTCATTTTGTCCAGCTTTCAAGCATGGGTGCTGCCAAACAAAAAATCACTTGAGAATCACATTGACTATGAAATGTCCATTTTAAGAAGAACAGCTACAGCAACCAAGAATACTTTCCAATGCATTAACTCTAATGGTCAGTCTTTAGTCTCCTTTCCCTTGGACTTTCACCAACAATTGACTCTCTTTTTCAAAACTCTCTTACCAAAATTTCTCATGATAGCCATTTCTCCATTAAATGAGAATGGCTGAATATGCTAAGTTCAGATAAATGTAGTTAAATAGAGACTCTATAAAGATAATCTAATTCCAAATATCCCTCTCTTGTACTCCTCCTACTTCACACTCATCTACTACCACTCACAAGCCCGATTAGATAAGAAAGAGACATTAACGCAGTTGAGCTTTGGAGTCAGAAGACCTAGTATCTAATTCTTACTCCATTATTTAGTAGCATAAGCTCATTAAAAGATTGAAACCTAATCATAGAACTGTAGAACACTTCCTTTCCCCTCACACATCATCACCACATTTCTAAAGGCCCATTTACAGTAGCTCCTTTCACTTAATACACAGTGTCTGTCTATCAAGAAAATATGACAAGGCATACCTACGACAAAAAGCACAATCTTGAAGAGATAAAACAAGCATCAGAACCAGACTCAGCCAGAGATATTGGAA
The DNA here is from genome assembly GCF_011800145.1 of Mirounga leonina. Classification (NCBI taxonomy): domain Eukaryota; kingdom Metazoa; phylum Chordata; class Mammalia; order Carnivora; family Phocidae; genus Mirounga; species Mirounga leonina. Next base: position 26,170,219 of record NW_023270415.1, on the reverse strand, counting down.
TTATCAGATCAGGAATTTAAAACAATGATGTTTAACATGCAAAGGGCTCTAATAGATAAGGTGGGCAACACGCAAGAACACATGAGCAATATAAGCAAAGAGATGAGAACCCTAGGAAAGAGCCAAAAGAAAATGCTAGAGAGAAATCAATTTAACAGAAATGAAGAATGCCTTTGTGGACTTATTAACAATTAGATGTGCTTGCTCAAAATTGGAAAGGCAGAAGTAAGGGGGGGGGTGATCTTCCTCAATCTTTGGCTTCATTTTTCCTTGCTCACCAGCAAATTGATGGAAGTTGATTTTTTTTTCCTGTGGCAGCATCCTGGGATCCATTCTCCAGCATCCTGGGTCTGGGGAGGAAGCTGTGGCATGATGAATGATGACGAATGACATCTTGATTCTGGTTTTCTGACTCCAAAGTTGCAGAAGCAAGGCTATAGCTCACTGCTCTAATCACTCCAAGGAATTTGTAAGCTCCTACTTCCCTGCATCAGATTTTTTTCATGCTTAAAACAGCTAGAATCATGTTTAATTTTCTGCACTGACAGAACTTTTAACTGGCATTTCTCCTTTCACTCTGCCCCATAGAGTCTTTTTTTTACACAGTAGCTGGAATGATCAAGTCATCAACTCCTCTGCTTAACATCCTCTGATCACCTTCCATCTGATTTAAAATTAATTTCATATTCTTTTTTTTTAAGATTTTATTTTTATTTATTTGAGAGAGAGAATGAGATAGAGAGAGAGAGAGCATGAGAGGGGGAGGGTCAGAGGGAGAAGCAGACTCCCTGCTGAGCAGGGAGCCCGATGCGGGACTCGATCCCGGGACTCCAGGATCATGACCTGAGCCGAAGGCAGCCGCTTAACCGACTGAGCCACCCAGGCACCCCTAATTTCATATTCTTGAGCACCTGGGTGGCTCAGTCGGTTAAGCGTCTGCCTTCGGCTCAGGTCATGATCACAGGGTCCTGGGATCGAGCCCCGCTGTGGGCTCCTTGCTCAGCGGGGAGTCTGCTTCTCCCTCTCCCACTCCCCCTGCTTGTGTTCTCACTCTCTGTCAAATAAATAAAAATCTTAAATAAATAAATAAATAAAATTAATTCCATATTCTTTACTCCAACCTATAAACCCACTTGTGGTGTGTTCACTGCCTCCCTCTCTGACCACATCTTCTACCAGGCTCCCCCTTGTTCACTCTGCTCCAGCCGTGCTGATGTGTTCTGACTTCTCTAATATACCAAACTGTTTTCATCTCAAGATATTTGCACTTCTTATTTTCTCTTCCTGGAATGCTTTACTTTCAGATCTTACTTTGCCGCCTCCTGTACTTTATTCATATCTTGCCACAAACACCACCTTATGAAACATGCCTTTACTCCCTGAATTTATACTATATATTTACCGGGGTTTTTTGCCCATCTCTCCTACTAGAATAAAAATCCCATGAGCACAGGGACGTTGCTTGTCTTATTCATCGCTATATTCATAGCTCCTGGAACAGTTCCTGCCATATAAAAAAAAAACTAAAAAAAAAAAAAAATCACGTGGATTACATGAATAATAAAATAACATAAGTTTTTACAAAAACTTTGAGCCAAGGAGGAAGCATATCTAAATGCGATCAAATTTTGGTCATTTAAAAATAATATAAAGGCTGTCTTTAGAGTGCTACGATATATTTTGAGATTAGACATGCAGACTTTCCTCTTCTTCACTCTTTCAAATCCACTAGTGTTTGGACTGAATTGAAGTTTTGATGTGTTAAAGCTTAGTCACTTACTAGGTATTCAGTATGTGCCTACTTCTGCTACATTTATAAGCGAAAGTCAGATTTATGGGTCAAAATAATCTTACATCAATGCAACTTTTGTTACGGGGATGACCTACTATCAGTCTGTTGTTTCACACACATCACATTCAGCTTCATAATGAACATCTTCTTGAGCTCAGCACAAAGATGGAAACACTCCTAGTGGGGCCGGATTCTATAGCTCTTACTGAAGTCATTAAGGGCTTGTGGGGAATATTTGTAGAGTAAAGGCGGCAAGGTCAAGCCCAAGATTACTACTTTACTTGGAAAATGAGAAACACTCTAAGATGTAAACACATAATGTACACTTTAAAATATCCAGAGGTAGTGCTCGCTTCGGCAGCACATATACTAAAATATCCAGAGGTAGTTATTGCTACTGTGTGAGAGGAAAGAATATTCTGTTAAAAGCATTGTGATCTTACTAAAAGTGAGACCGTTTCGGTCCTTCCCTAATTGAACCCTAGTTTATTTTTCATGGTTGCTCCCGAAACAGGTAGAAAAAAAAGACTAATACCATTCAGGCAATGTTTCCTTTTGTTATTTTTATTGGTGTTGCTTTCATTGAACAATAAAACCTCAAGACATTGTTTTCTTATTCAATATGCAAATGTTGCAGTTAACTCATTCCAGGAAGAAATAAAATATGGAAGAATGAGGAAAATCTTCATTAATTTAAATGTGCTGACAGAATAAATTTATATTCCAAATGGTATAAACCAGTCATCTTAATATTTTATTTTCCAGATCAAAATGTTGATTTAGCTTTTAAATATACTGTGTATATACATGCCATAGAAATTAAGAATATAGGCATCTACCTTTAGCTGATATTAGCATATTATTGAATTCTGAATGGGTTCCAGAAAACTATGGAAATTGCTCTTTAAATTACTGCCCTAACGAACTGTTCAACATCATGTAGGCCAAAAATCAAATAATGGGTTTTGGCTGACATTTTCCGGTGTTCAAATGGGCAAAACTGCATAATCATTTCCTGCAGACCAGTTATGCCATTATTTGGGAGTGTTAAAAAACAAAATTTAACTGAGTAAATTTGAAGATCTAATTAGCTTTATTCAATGAATCATTTCAAGCAGCATCCCATCTGGCAAATGAAAGCAGCTCCAAGGTGCTATGCAAAATGGAAGGTTTTCATAGGCTGAAAGGGTGGGGGGAAAAAAGTTTTCTAACAGAGTGATTTGTTTCAGGCAAGATCACCTTTCAATGGGGGAAGGGCAGCAGTCTATCATGCAGATTATCTCGCTAGTGCTGATCAGGTAATTCCAGAATGACTGGTTAAAAGTCACATTCCTTGGAGAGGCTGACATTTCAAGTAGGTTAGATACTATGTCTCGGTTTGCTGATGCGGGGCTTAGCATAGTGATTCTATTTTGGACCTGTTGTCTGTTTTGTTGCTTTAACATGTCATTATACCAAACTATTTAAAATTAATTAACTGACAAGTGCCAAAGTGAAGCTATTTTATGATTAATAAACTATTGGGAAAAAAAATCACTGTGAAAATACTTTTCAATAGGTAGGCCCTAGTTGTATCAATAACTGTAAATAGTTTCTCCTACCAAAGCGTAAAGATTAGCTGAAGACTGAAGGCTTTAAATTAAAAGCCAACTAGGACTACTTGATTATAAAGGGAGAGTTTTGAATTTAGGTGCAAATACTATGTGTCGATTAGAGGAGTGTGATTATATTTCTTTGGGGATTCAGGGTTTATTTTCATCTTGACTTCTTGCTTATATGTGTTTATATGTGTGTGTGTCTGTGTGTGTGTACGTATGTAAAATTTACAGTTCAGTGCTCAGACTTTAAGAATACAAGTCCATAAACTTTCACAAACAATATAGACCCAAACGACAGGCAACCACTGTTTCAGTTTTCATTGAAGATTTGACTAGTTTTGATCTTCATGTAAATAATAACAAGGAGTGTGCATTCATTTGTGTCTGATTTTTATGGCTCAGCATTGTGTTTTGTTTTGTTTTAAGATTCCTTCTTATTGTGTTGCATGTATCATCGACTTTAGTTCTCTCCTTGATACTGCAAACCTTTAAAATATGAATTTCACTCTATCGCCTGCTTTATATGTGTCCCAAATATTTCAACATTTTTTCTTACTAGCATTCAGTAGAAATATTTTCCAATTTTTCTTTTCTTTGTGAACCATATATGCCTTAGAAGTTTGCTGTTCAATTTTTAAATATTTGGAGGTTTCCTAGCATCTTATTGGTACTGATATTTAATGTAACTTCATTATGGTGAAAGAAAACACTGTAAAGTTCCGATTTTTCAAAATGCATTGAAGATTATTTTAAGCCCTAAGATAACATTTATCTTAACAAATATCCCATGTGCATTTGAAAACAATGTGTAGACTATATATTTTGGTGGGAATATCATATAAATCTTACATTAACCTTGGTTGATCATGTTATTCAAATTTATATTTTTACCTATTTTTGCCTACTTGTTATATCAACTATCATAGTGGGTGCTAAAAATTTCAACTATGGTTTTTGACTTGGCTAATTATACCTTTGTATATGTCAGCTCTTGTTTCATATGTTTTGGCATTTATAGTTTTTATATCTTCCTAATGAATTGTCCATTTACTTTAGAATAGTTACTCTTTTTCTCTTCTTTTTTTCTGGTAATTCCCCTTGTTCTGAGTCTAACTTATCTAATACTAATGTAGTCACATCAGCTTTTCTATACTTATTTGTATGATAAGCCTTTTGCCTTCTTTTTCTTCTTAACCTGTGTCTTTACAAGTGGATCCAATATAGATAATTTTTTATACTGAGTTTGACTATATCTCTCTTTTAATTGTAGTATTTGGTCTATTTCTACTTAATGTAATTATTGGTATGATTTTACTTGTATCTACCATCTTGCTATTTAGTTATCACTGGATCTATCTTAATTATTTCTTTTTATCTCTTTTCCTGTCCTCTTTGTGTAACAGTTGGGTATTTTTTAGTATTTCATTTTCGCTCCACTATTGGCTTACTGGTGCTTTGATTTATTTTTCAGTCATTACTTTAGAGATTGTAATATAAAAACTTAACACACTGCAATCTAACTAGAGTTAATAATTACTCTTTACATAAAAATATAAAAACCTTAAGAATGTAATTAGGCTTAGCTCTATCCTTTTTGTACTTTTGTCACACAATTTATTAATACATACATTATAAGCCCCACAATACAATATTATTTTTGTTTTAAAGATTCAAATAACATTTGAAGATTAAAACAAGGAAAAAGAAAATTTTGTATATTTGCACATATCTCCCATTTTTGGCACCTTTTATTCTTTCCTGTAGATCTGACTTTCCATTTGTTGACATTTCCTTGTAGCCTGAAGAACTTCCTTTAGCATATTTTACAGGAGAGTAAATTTAGTTCAACTTTTATTTATCTGAACATGTTTTTATTTCACCCACATGTGTGAAGAGTATTTTTTTCAAGGTAAACAATTTTTAGTTGACACAATTTTTCATTGATAGATATGATCTAAGAGACATACTAATCATTTTTTCTTAAGGATTTTCCATTTATATCTGTATGAATTTGAGCCCTGGAAATGTCCATAATTATTAGCTCATTACAGATTGTTTTCATTTAGTTAAACATTGGCATACTATCATTGACTTCTATGTTCATAAAAATCTTAATGAAGAAACTTTTTTGCATCTTCTATAAAACCTCTACTAGATATGATGTTTGTCACTCTCCCTCACATGAAAACTCATAATTCTGTTAGAATTTAGAAATAGAACAAGAGTTTATCTAACTGGGAATATAGGTTTCCTTTAATCTTGTATTTATATGAACCATTATATTTTCCTTTTTACCTTGGGAGTCAAAACTAATCATAAAGATCAGTCAGAGTAATTGAATTAGCATCGATGTGTAGCATAAAAGTAAATTGCTCTCTGTATGTGATAATGCTCTCTTATTTTAATTGTATTCTTTTTTGAAAGTAGAGTATAAATTAGAGAATTATGTAGCTATGATATAAATCATTACTTTACATTTGTCAGGAATAACATAAATCAAAAGTTTATGTATGCTGGATTCGTTTCTATTGACAAGGATATCTTACCAAGCTGCGACCCCCCAGTCAGAGCTTTCTGAAGGAATATCTCTCTTCTAGAGCTATGGCTATGTCATAGTTAAGGGGGCTGAAGGTTGAAAGGTATATAAATGAGTACAACGAACCATCAGTATAAAGAGAGACTAGGAAAATTCTATTAAAAGTTTTCAGAACTAGAGTACAACATAATTGGCCAATAAAGGGAACAATGAAATGAGGCTCAATGAACAAGCAGAATATGGGTCTATAAAAACCCCAGGGTAAACATCATGCTACTTGTACCTGACTTCCATGTGTTCTTTCTGACATGATGGGCATTCTGGCTCCATTAATGGAAAAACTGATGGAACATAAATAGAAAAAAATAGAAGAAAACCATAGATATAAAAAAATAGTAAAAAAAAAAAAAAGGTGGGGTTTATTTTAAAACCTATAGACAAATAGAGTGAAAACGATACATGGTTTGTCCATCCTTGAGCTTGCCCTTTTCCTATAGTTGTGGAAGTTTATCTACTGAATACCTCACATAAGGAAGGCATTTATAGGGGCGCCTGGGTGGCTCAGTCGTTAAGCGTCTGCCTTTGGCTCAGGTCATGGTTCCAGGGTCCTGGGATCGAGCCCCGCATCGGGCTCCCTGCTCGGCCGGGAGCCTGCTTCTCCCTCTCCCACTCCTCCTGCTTGTGTTCCCCTCTCTTGCTGTGTCTCTCTCTGTCAAATAAATAAAAATCTTAAAAAAAAAAAAAAAAAAGGGAAGGCATTTATACTGGGGAAAATTAAACATAGATATAATTTTCTAGAGATGTCCTTTTCATCCAATAGAGAAATTTAGATAAGTTCAATCTAGAGTCTAAGGTAAATGTGATCTCTGCTACAAGGTGAAAGAAGAAAGAAGTTATTCCCAGTTAAATCTTCACAGATGGTATCGTAGGTGTCCTGGACCTTGAAGAAGAGATGGGATATAGAAAGTCAAAGGTATGGGTGATGATAAAACATTAATGCTGTGTATTCTTATATTCTATTTTATTTTGAAATGATTGCATTGTGGTGAAATTTTGGTGGTGGCTGTAGTGATGATGGTAAATAATGATTATATATTCCATTGTATAGAGAAGCTGGCACAATCTTATTTTGTAAATCTTATTAATATTTTGGAAATAAGTCATTACATGTGTTGCCCTTTAATATTTTAATTATACTTTATGTGATTAAAATGTACTTCAGTACAACTAATTTCCCTGTTGACTCAAGTGCCAAAAATACCGCCTTTCCTTACCCCTTAATACATCAAACATTCCCTTGGTCTCACTGTATACTGTGATCCTCCACCAGATTTGCCGTGGTGGTGGTTGGAAAAAGATTTAATCCCGTCATGGGACAATTTGCACTATTTAGGGAAAGAACATAGTAACTAGGGGTTACATAAAGGGTCTCTTGGCCAGCAACTCTATTGCAGCTCATCCTGTAATCATAGGATGAATGACATGCTCATTTATTTCTTTTGAAATACTTATTAGTCACAGCAGTAGGATTTTCCCAGGAGCAAATAGCTGACCAGTTCTTGCTACGGTTTAATAGAACTTCTTGGCCTCAGGGATCACTCTAACTGGGGATTCCATTTGCACAGGTACATGACACAGCCAAGGAAGAAGGCAAAGTTTAACTCTGCCTTAGCCTGCCCCAGTCTCTGTGTGTGACCTCTCAATAAAGGAGGAAAACTGTTTGAAGCCGTGACAGTGCCTGGCTGACATAATGACCAACTGAAGTCCTTCGAGGAAGGAAGATATGGGGAAAGGTGTTTAAATTCTGCCTGACTTACTTAGTAACATAGGCAGTCAGTTTCTCTGGGAAATTATGGATTTATGTGATCTTTGTGGAAGGCCTGAGAATTTCTGCTTTTTAAAAAATTAATATCAATATTAAAGCTGAAGTTTTTTAATCTTTGAATATTCTAATACATGACGTTTATTATGAATTTGAAAATGGCGTTAAAAAAAAAAAAACAGGGTGCCTGGGTGGCTCAGATGGTTAAGCGTCTGCCTTCGGCTCAGGTCATGATCTCAGGGTCCTGGGATCGAGTCCCGCATCGGGCTCCCTGCTCCTTGGGAGTCTGCTTCTCCCTCTGCCTCTCTCTCTCTCTCTCTCATGAATAAATAAATAAATAAATCTTAAAAAAAAAAAAAAAAACAGAACTCTGCCACATGCAATGGATAATGAGGCATCCTTAGGAAACATGCCTCACATTGTATCTTCTCTTTTAACTGTTTATTCTCTGGCACAACAATCAGTCTCTCTGGCTCAACTGCTTTCTTGTACTCTGACTTATATAACGTAAAGATTGTATTTTTCAGGATGCCTGGGTGGCTCAGTCATTAAGCGTTTGCCCTCGGCTCAGGTCCCAGGTCCCAGGGTCCTGGAATAGAGCCCCGCATCTGGCTCCCTGCTCAGCTGGGAGCCTGCTTCTCTCTCCCTCTTCCACTCCCCCTGCTTGTGTTCTCTCTCTAGCTGTCTCTCTCTCTGTGTCAAATAAATAAATAAAAGCTTAAAGAAAAAAAAGATTGTAAGTTTCGTGAAGGCAGGGATTTGATCTGGCTCATCTTTGTGTCACTAGGGTCTAACGTAATTCCTGGTTTGACAGGCACAGCTTAGTAAATATTAAGAGTTTAATATAATTTCTTAACCATGTGCTCATTTATGCTCATTTGTTTAGGTATCTCACGATAATTAAAAATTTTCCCAAATTGAATGGCCTGCTAGTGACGCAATCAAAACAACTATAATTCTCTCTCCTAGCTAATTCATCTAGAGTGGTCATATAAGTGGAAAACTTCAGAATCATCTTTTAATCCCTGGAATTTGAAAGTTTCGCATCAGTGTTTAAACTTACGACAGCTTCCTACAGCTGGACAACATGCTAATTCCAAAATGCATAAGTAATGGCCCATCAGCTGGTGCAGAATATTTCTGATAGAGAATAAGAACTTCATAATTAATAGCTCATATTTATTGAACAATTGTTCTAGTTGTACGTTTAAACACTTTAAGTATATTATCTCATTTAATCATTTAAAGGAAAACAGGTAGGTGCTATTATTATCCTTATGAGCAAATTGAGTCACAAGGAAGTTAATTGCCCGATATTATCCTATAAATTATGGAATTCAGATAGACCCAGAGGCTGAACTCTGAATACCTGCCATTGGTTGTTGTTCTTGTATTGCCTATTGACTGAGATATTTTTAAAAAGACTATCGATTGTCTATTTTTAAAAATGGACCAACAATATCTTGAGCTAAATTTTTCTTCACTGGAGTTTCTTTCGGAACCAGGTAATGTTAACAACTGTTGGGAACCAAGCCAAAAGAAGGATTGGTGACTTATCGGAGTCTGTAATGAAAAAGAGATTGATAGGAATTTATTGTAAAGATTCCTGGGAAGACAAATAGAAGTGGTGGAGAAGAATCCAGGCTTTCAATTTTTAAAAACCAATCAGTCTTTTCTTCCAGGTTTTTGCTCTCATAGCAGCATAGGGCACCTAGGCTTTTCCCCTGCACTGCATCCCACTTTCATTTTTCAGAGTTTTCAAGTGTGTTGGAAATATTTCTCTTTCTGCATCCTCTCCCTTCATCTGAGTAATATATTTGTAGTGGTAATCTGAGTAAATAAAGCTTTGCTCATTAAACTGTGAATCCAGGTGAAATGGGTTGCATTTTCAAGAATTTAGTGAGTGAAATTAATTTTATAAAAGGACCCACAGGGTTTGGTTAGGACACATGGCATGAAGTCAGGAACTAAAAGGTCAGGATTTCTTGACTGGAGTCTAGATGGCAAGGAAAGGTGTCTAGGAGCTGAAGAGAGGACATGGGAAATAGGTATTCCCATGTGGAACTGGCAGAAACAAAACAACCAATAAGTTCAGTCAATATCTGGTAACAACCTTTGCTCAATTAGCATGGTGATACTTAGAGAGAAAATATAATTGTCATGAAGTAGGCAAGAAAAAGAACTGACTAGTGTTATTGATGAGTTGAGTTTTTGATGCCTAAAATGGGAAAAGTCGGTGGAACATCATAGGCAAAATATTTAAAAGGTTAAAGAAAATACACAGAAGAAATTTAGGAGAGGTCATAGCTAGCTATAGTGCAGTAAGAGACATTTGGATACAAATTATACAATGCAATGTCATGCCAGTGGTTAAGATCACTGAGAAAATGCAAAGGGAATGGAATGAAGGAGAAGACTATGATGTAAGGGTTAGGATTGGAATTTAGACAGTGTTTTCAGCTGGGGACAGGATAAAGAAGAACAAAAAGTAAAAGCGATATGCCAAAGAAATTCTAGAAGTATTTAAATGGTCCCTTTTGTTACCAAATACCCAAATTGGGTTTTCTGTTTATTTGTGTGCTATTTTTAAAATAGTAGCTCTTGGGGCACCTGAGTGGCTCAGTTGGTTAAACGTCCAACTCTTGGTTTTGGGTTAGGTCATGATCTCAAGCCCCACATTGGGTCCGTGCTCAATGTAGAGTCTGCTTGAGATTCTTTCTCCCTCTCCTTCTGTCCTTCCTCACATTCGCACTCTCCCTCCCTTTCAAATAAATAAATAAATGAAATCTTTAAAATAGTAGCTCTTACATCTAACCCTCCCTCCCCATTCATACAGTACTGAGAAACCCGGTTCTGTACATGTTTCTGCATGATAAGTAGTCAGACCTAGGCTTCATGGAGCTTGTGTTTTATTTATTTCTTCAGCAGAAACAGTAAATTTTTACTGGGGCAAGTTGAAAACATAATCATGTGACAGAAATATGAACTCTGTAGAAAATTTTAAAAATAAATTTGCTGCCCAAATGATCATACCCTCCTGATCATTGGGCCTAGATTGTTGGAATGAAAATGAGCCCATGGGATTGGGCTGCTTTCTTCCTAACCTGGGCAGTCCCTGAGAATGAAGCCAACTTTGAGCATCTCAAGCTGTGAAATGGGTTCTGATAATATCATTTGCACCCTCAATTAAGTGATAACTGTAACCAGCCTTATTTCTAGATGTTTTTGTTAAATGAGCAAATAATTTCCTTTCATTTCTGAAGTTATTTTGAGGGCTTATTTTTGATGGTTCAAAACTAAGAGTCATATGTTAAGCATGGATAGTTTCATGGAACTTTTTCTGTGATTTAACTGTTCTCATGGGCTGAAACCCATGGCAAATAAATGGGTAGAGTTTATGTTCCTATTTGCCTCCTTTCTCTGCAATGTAATATTGGCCACAAATAAAGCTGGAAACAAAAAATAAGACAATTGAAGGTAAATCTCGCCTTCATGCAGGCACTGGACCTTAGCTTTTTCATCATTAGGAACTCCCTGCTCTCATTAACAGAGTCAAAAGGATTCAGATATTTTTAAATACCCTATTAACAACAAAAAGACTTCAACTCAATGTTCATTCAAAGCATTTTGCAAAGGTGTGTGTGTGTGTGTGTGTGTGTGTGTGTACTACAAGGTGAAAAACAGTCTGTGCCTTAATTTTATGTCACATATTTTGCTACTATATTCTAGGATGGGGTCCTTGGTGTCACTTTAATACACATGAATAATATGTATTGTACTATACATACTTAAACTGAGTGCTAGAAAATTCTTTAACAATGTATGTTGTTGCCTTAATGTATGTTGAAGAGACAGAGTATGAAACAAATCCCAATATTTTTCTAGAGAATACGTTATTTTTAAGTAGTCATATACTCATATTGGTAGGGCCCATGTACTAGTGTATTTCAGTCTGATGGTTCCATTAAGTCACTTTTTATGATACTCTTCAATGTTAATTTTATACATCTGGACTTATGTTGTGTAGCAGATAAAACACCTATGTTTCCGTAAAATTGCAATGCTTATTTATTTATTAATTCAATAAATACTCACTGCATCTCTACAATATTCCAGATACTTTGCAAAGTGCTGGGGAAACAGTAGTGAAAAAAACTGCTGTGATTCCTGTCTTCAAAGATCTCTATTTTAGTGGAGATTTGAAGGCACTAAATAGCATGTAACAGTAGTACGTAAGCTCCATGAAGCCTGGAATTTTTGTCTCCCTTGTTAACTGTTGTACCTAGAACAGAATAGTGATTCCACAGGTATTTGTTGAATGTTTTTTTTAATCTTTAAGTATTTTATTTATTTTTTATTTTATTATGTTATGTTAATCACCATACATTACATCATTAGTTTTTGATGTAGTGTTCCATGATTCATTGTTTGTGTATAACACCCAGTGCTCCATTCAATACGTGCCCTCTTTAATACCCATCACCAGACTAACCCATCCCCCTACCCCCCTCCCATCTAGAACCCTCAGTTTGTTTCTCAGAGTCCATAGTCTCTCACGGTTCATCTCCCCCTCCAATTTCCCCCCCCCTTCATTTTTCCTTTCCTACTATCGTCTTCTTTTTTTTTTAACATATAATGTATTATTCAACAATCTTACACAATTCACAGTGCTCACCATAGCACATACCCTCCCCAATGTCTATCACCCAGCCACCCCATCCCTCCCACCCCCCACATTCTTAATCTCAGGAAACAAACTGCTGAACATTTAAATAAAAAAATGAATGAGTTTGATGTAAGGTCCTATGAAATTAAATAACAGAGAGATTTAACTTAGTGTGGGGGTCAAGGAGGTCCCACTGTTCAAGTAAAAAAGCAGAGCCGTAGTAATTAGCCTTATAGAACAAAAATTTAATGGTAGTATCCAAACGTAAGCATAGACTACTAACGGAAGAAAGCAGTCAATACTCATCCCAGATGACCTAAGGTAAAAGAGCAAGGGTTGACAGGACACTTGATCAAGTGGATAAAAAGGATTTAGTTGCAATGGAATGAGCAGCTTCCAAGGCTATGGAGAAGATTATGATTATAGAGATTCAAGTGTCTATCATTTACAATAATGCTTGATTAGAGGCTTGTCTCCAGGTCCCAACTAAAGGAACACTGACAAATGATAATGGAGACTTTCACCCCAATACATTTTGAAATACCTTGCTAATTGCTTCCTTAACTCTATTCTCTCCCCACTTTAATCTATCCTACTTATGCTTGCAAAAACCTCCTCACTGGGCTGAGTAACAAGGAAACACTGAGAGAAATTATTCAATGCACAATAAGTGATGATAACCCCAAAGTCCCCAATTCTTTTCTTTCACAAGGGAGGAGGGTGATCCATATTAATCATGTCTAGATTCCTATAATTATTCCCAAACAAAAACAGTAATGGATGAAAGTTGACTATTACTGGCACCTCACAATCATCTCCAGCAACAAAGTGGAAAAGAGGAGGAGTTATTTAGCTTATAATTTGGGGAATAGGTTTGGCTTTAAAATTTTCATTTGTAAGTTGGTATTCATTGTACAAATACTATCACTGTGTAGTGGTCCTAGAGGAAAAATACCTGCTTTCCAATTCTTGCTACTAACTTGATCTTTCAAGTTACTATTGTTTCGGCGAACACAGTTGCCCAAGAAGATGCACAATCTTCTTGTCCTATGTTGATTTTATAAGTCCTCTTGGAGAAGAGAGTAGTCAATTGGAATTTTCTAAAAACTATCTCTTTAAGAAAGCTAATACCTGGTCACCTCACTTCTCTTCCTTGACAATGCCAAAGACTTAAAAGTCTATTTCCTGGAATTAGATAGGATGGCAGAAGTTTAGGATCTGTCTGCAGACTCAAAAAACAAACAAAAAGATGACAGAAGGAGACAAAATGGCCAAAGGTTTTGTTTGAAAGCAGGGGAAACTTGCTAGACCTTTAGTGTTTCAAATCCCCTCCAGTCACTCCTTGAAATTGACAGTCTCAGTTAGATTTTGTTTGCACTCAAAAATGCTCAGTACTCAGGCGCCTGGGTGGCTCAGTTGTTAAGCGTCTGCCTTCGGCTCAGGTCATGATCCCAGGATCCTGGGATCAAGTCCCACATCGGGCTCCCTGCTCGGCCGGAAGCCTGCTTCTCCCTCCCCCACTCCCCCTGCTTATGTTCCCTCTCTCGCTGTGTCTCTCTCTGTCAAATAAATAAATAAAATCTTAAAAAAAAAAAATGCTCAGTACTCATTAAAATGCAGAAGAAAACTGATGGAGTCACATATCAGTAGGAATGGGGCCCAATCAAAGGTCAGGTCTTACTGAGAGAATTTGTATCAGCTCAACTTTAATGACTAAATGCAGCCTTCTTCTTAATTTTCTCTTGCATCAGCATTTAAACAGGGATCTGTAAAATCCTAATTACTGAGTAGAGTAACATTATCTGCCTTTATCCTCTGTTAACAGATATTATTTTTGCTTATTTCAGGAGCCCTGCCAGAAATTACCTACTGTATGCTCAATTATCCACCTCCCCACAGCAACACATTATTTTAATATAAACTTTTCACTGTAGTCAGCAACTATTGTGTATTTTCTTTAAATTGAGTTGTCATATCTTATTATAAAGTATAAAAGGAAATGGCTGGAACTCTTAGGGTTAGGCAGAGTCATTTTACTGTGGTTTGGCTTCTATTTGCAGCGTATTTTCTATCCAGCAAGCCTTAACACGATCATGGGAAAAGAGAAGAATCTATGAAATAAACAAAATAATTAAAATGAGAAATATGCACTGTGCATCAATTGGGCTAAGCCATTTAAAAAAAATTAAGTGCAGATCCTCCATAGTGCTAACCTACTGTGCTATGCAAGAAATGTAAATATGTCCTTAATATGAAGATTAATATCTAGGTTAAATCAGTTTCAGGTTGCCTGCCTGATAACAAATCTCATTTACATTCTGAATACCAAATGGGGCTGAGCCAAAAATGTTTGCAAGCTATTTTTTCTTCTTTTTTTGAGTTCAATCTGAACATAGAGTGACAATCTTTAAAGGTCCTCATTGATTGTGGTTTATTATTCAATTATCTAGATGCTGAGCTCAAGAGTAAATGGGAATTCCTCATTACAATCTCACTATGAAATCAAGAAATGTAGACTAAATATGTCAAAATATCTCTCCCACAGTATCTTCTGAACCTCCTGATGTTATAATATTGGTTATCAAAATACCAGGCTAGATAATTAAAACAAGGATTTAAAATATAGGACCACTTCTAGTTCCTGAAAAAGTGATAAATTATAGTCTATTATCTGCTTTCCCACAATGCAGGTAATAGCTTATTTTAAAGAAAGGTGAAAGAATGCTAATGAATTATTAATCAGCATGGGTCTTGCTCGCTTTTAATAGTGTTAACTTCCAGCATAATTCACACTCACAAATATGACTTCCATTGACCAACATGTAAATGTTTGATTACTCAAGACATTTAAATCTTTATTTTAATCATTTATGTTTGAAAGGACTATTCCATAGAGTCACTCTCAACCATTAGGCTAAAAATCTTGTATTTCACAAGGAGGTTCTGATGGCAATAATAATCAGCCAAACAAGCCACAACACTTATATTTGCTACTACTGTCATTTATGTAAAAGCATTTTGGAAAGAGCCAAATTCATATACCTGATACGTTTGAATTCATAAATTGTTTTTTTTTTTTTAGATTTTATTTATTATTTGAGAGAGAGAGAGAGGAAGAAAGAGCAGGGTAAGGGGCAGAGAAAGAAGCAGACTCCCTGCTGAGCAGGGAGCCCGACGTGGGGCTTGATCCCGGCACTCCGGAATCATGATCTGAGCCCAAGACAGACACTTAACTGACTGAGCCACTCAGGGGCCCCCATAAATTGTTTTAAAAGTACCCAGGTTAAAAAAAAAAAGGGGTGTGGAGAAAACCAAATTATCGTATCTTTGTTTACATTTTGAGAATCAAAATGTTCAAGAATATGATTTTTTCTGGTTTTGATGGGCTCCCAATTTGGAAACACTGATTTTTAAAAGTAAATGATACAGGATTGTTGGTTTATATATTTGTTGGAAGTTGTGTCAGTAGAGTATTCTTCAGTGTTTGCCAGGTCTTACTTCTCTGGCAAATGCATGTAATATGATCTTGGTTCACTGAAATTTTTAGACTTTAGCTAACTGGAAGGCTCTCTAGACCAGTACAAGCAATCTCAGATCAACTGTGAGCCCAGAATAGATTTCAACAATAAGCTGAGTGGGGCTTCCTTCCATGTAACCTCTTATACAGTAAGAACATGCATGCTTTATTAAAGTATGTAATATTAAATAAGAATCGTCTCAGAGAACACATGCATTTCAGCTATCTATTGCTGCATATCAGACTGCCCTAAAACTTTAACGGCTGAAATAGCAGCCATTTTATTTGCTGACAATTCTGGGGAATTAATATTTAGACACAGTTAGCTGGGTGGATCTTGTGCACCAAATGGCATCTCCTGGGGATTTCCCATTTGGTTTAAATCAAAGCCAGATTTCAGAATGGCAAACCTAGTAAAAATTCTAGCTTCCCTCCCTCTGTACGTTTTGGCAAGCCACTTGGCTTCTCTAAACTTCACCTATTCATCCATAAAATAATAATAATATCTACTCTATAGAACGAGGATCTTCCAGCTTATTTTGGCCAGATTGCCAAGCATTGATGAGCCAAAAATATCTCTGGTTAGAGACATTGTGTTAAGAGAAAAACTCCCATGCCCCCTTTTACATATTTCTACCTCAGATTCTTGGATGTACATCTTTTACTCCAAATGCAGTGGTGGAATCAACTAGTTAAGACAGAGCTCCAAAGGAAACTTCGTCTGGGCTGGTTCCTTACAATCGGAGGTTTAAATGGATCCAGGGACTCTCTTGGATTCTGTTCATCTCCCTCTCTTTGCAAGCATACCTAAGTGTGTGGATCCCAAGGTTTATTTTTAGGTAGATGTTTGAAGCTCCATTTAGAGCTTGGGCCTAGGCCGCTTGCATCAGTTTGACTTTTTTATTTTTTAATTCAATTAATTAACATAGAGTGTATATGCCACATCTTCTTTATCCATTCATCTGTCAATGGACATCTGGGCTCTTTCCATAGTTTGGCTACGGTGGACATTGCTGCTATAAACATTGGGGTGGAGGTGCCCTCTTGGATCAATACATTTATATCTTTGGGGTAAATACCCAGTAGTGCAATTGCTGAGTCATAGGGTAGCTCTGTTTTCAACTTTTTGAGGAACCTCCATACTGTTTTCCAGAGGGGCTGCACCAGCTTGCATTCCCACCAACAGTGTAGGGGGGTTCCCCTTTCTCCGCATCCCCGCCAACATCTGTCGTTTCCTGACTTGTTAATTTTAGCCATTCTGACTGGTGTGAGGTGGTATCTCATTGTGGTTTTGATTTGTATTTCCCCGATGCCAAGAGATGTTGAGCATTTTTTTCATGTGTCTGTTGGATGTCTTCTTTGGAGAAATGTCTGTTCATGTCTTCTGCCCATTTCTTGATTGGATTATTTGTTTTTTGGGTGTTGTGTTTGATAAGTTCTTTATAGATTTTGGATACTAACTTTTTATCTGATAAGAATTTGCAAATATCTTCTCCCATTCTGTACCAGTTTGACTTTTATTCAAGCTTTGCTTACATTCTCAGAAACTTGTGTGACTCTTACTAAAGTCATTTCTTCTTTCTCAGTTAGCTATTTAAAAAAATAAGTTTATACTACTCTACTAGGAACTCTATTAGAAGGAGAGGTGGTTTGGGCATTTCTGAACCTCTGGCTATTACCCCTTAATGACCCCAAAATAATTCCATAAGCCCTAATGTCTGCTTGCAGTGTTTTGAGAATCAGAAAGTACTCAACTTAAATAGCCTTCTTCTTTTATAAGTCACTTTTTTTAGCTATTTATTGTATGAAAGGGAAAGTTTATAAACTTTTATATATGAGACTTAACTTGGGAACTAAATATAAAAATTCTATTCTAAATATAAAAATTCTTTACTAAATCTACAAGTTTAGTAGGTATCTAAACTACTAGGAAAGATGTAGCGGATTGCAGGTTGTAGCAATAGCTAGGAACAACACAGGCATAAGGTCGCACAGTGAATTTTTAATTTTCAATACAATTCTTATTGATTGATTCAAATGTGTATTGAGCCCTTCTGTGTACCACACTGCAGTTTGCATGATACAGAGAGAAAGAACCCAAACTTTACATCTGATGAGTTTATTGTCTAGGTAGTGGGTTGGAGGCTGGGGAGGATGGTGAGTTGTGGCATAGAGAGGCACCAATACAAAAGTGATGACTTCTATGATAGAAGTAAGTAGATGATGCTATGGAAGCACAAAGAACTGTCTAAATTTAGACAGGGTGCCAGGAAAAAGTTTCAAGGAATAGCCTTGTTCTCCATTACTCTAGCTTGACACCCACAGGCATGTTGCATAATATTGTTAGGCCTGATCCTCACAGTTAAAGTGAAAAATGATTATTAGAACAATTATCTGAAAACTTCAGGATTGTAGGGCAGGGAAAATACTCTATACGATATTATAATAGACACACATCATTGTACTTTGCCCAGGCCCATAGAACATACAACACCAAGAGTGAACCCTAATTAACCTGTGGACTTTATGATGTGTCATTGTAGATTCATCAATTGTAACAACTGTACCACTCTAGTGAGGGGAGTTGATAATGGAGAAGGCTAAGAAGGTGTGGAGGAAGGAGGTAGGGTGTATGTGGGAATTCCCTGTACTTTTCCCTCAATTTTGCTGTGAACTTAAACCTGCTCCAAAAAGAAAAAAAAAAAAAAATTAAAGGCTTTCCAAAAATGGAACTATTTATCATCTCATCTCAGTTAATAAAATCAGGCCTCGTTCTTAATTTTTCTTATAAACCTTCATAAAAGCAGTTCTCTCCATTTTGTTATTGTGTGGTTGTTCATTGTTATTCATGTTGTGCAGTGTCTATTATCATAAGGAAAGGGACTCTGATCTACCTGGGTAGCTTACAAAATTCAGCGTTATTTCTTTCTAATCTTTTTCACATATATTATTGCTCAGTTACTATTCCATTAACTTCAGGGAGGCAGAATCTCAAGCCCATAAACAATAGTATTAAAGTCTAAATTTCAATTGTGCTAATTTAGTAGGCTGTTTAAATTATGTGTTGAAATTTTTTGCAAAATTTCATACAGTTCCTGCAGTTTTTCAAACTGACATCTTAGACCTTCCGGTGAAAGGTAGAAATGAGGATTTGGAGAGTATTCACTGACATTTCAAACTCTTTAGGAATATGAAATTACAAATATGAAAGCTGAAGCAGGTAATTTGGATGTTCAACCCAAAATAGGATGATTGATTTTCATATGCAAATTCTATCTTTTGAGCTCATTTGAAGTCCACCCTTTTTGTATTCCAGGGAAACTCCTCAGAAACGTAATTTATAGGAAAGGATGGTTTCCTTTGGGGGAAACATTTCTTATAAAGACCTCTTCACTGAAGTGCAACTGACTGAAACATGGAGCTTTGACCACTTGAGACTGTGATCTGAAAATATCGTTTTGGGGGGATATTTATGTCAAAACTTTTTAAAAATAAAAAAGTGACCAGAAAGCACACCCTGATATTTTGTGCGAGCAAAAAACAAAAGTGTATGGAGTTGATACAGGGTTATTCCCTGTAATAGGAGATTTGACAAAATGCCTGGCCTGTTCCATTTATACAAATGGTCTGGAATTGTTTATGTGCTCACATCAGTTCAGTCATTTAAATGCTGGAGTCTAGTTCTCATAGTTGAGCCTATATGAATCCAGAATCAGGCAACTAATCATCTGTATTGCCCTGAGCTGCAATAGTAGGAACAACAGCATATAAACCAGATGAAACAACTTCATTTACAATTACAAAAGCAAGGGCTTTCACAGAACAAAAAAAAAAAGGGTTTTACTATAGCAATTCCATTTGCTAGATGCCATCTTCTGTATTTGAGAAATATGCAAAAACATTGAGAATGATTCTTTTTTGTGTGTAGACTGATGTGTGAGTTGTTTTACATAGAAACTGGAGAGGAGAGGAGAATGTTTAATTATTTTCAGCATAATTTCATCCTCACTTCGTAACTGTGTAATTTGAAACCAGAGTGTTTCCTTGGAGTTAACAAATAATGATCCAAAATATTTGTCCACAACGCCACCAAATGCTCTAATGTATAGTGTGTTCTTTTACATTATAAGATGATACTCACAGCAGATGCTAGTATGTTATGAGATATGACCATAGAAGAATGATTGTGTTATGGATAAAGTGACTTCTGATCATGTTGTCTTTTGCATATGTGAAATGATACAGACTTTCTATAACAAGATATGATTTTTCAGACAGAATAAACAATGTATGCTGTATCAGTAATGCTGATAGAGAGAAATCATAACAAAGAATGTGTGTGTGTTTGTGTGCGCGTGCGTGCGTGCGTGTGTGTGTGTGTTTCTGACATCGACATAATTTCAGTGGTGCATGTGTTTTAGGTCAATGACCATCGGATGATGACATCCACAATAAAATGGAAATAAAAGGCAAGAACGTCTACAGTGCCATAGAGTACCTTTGGAGAGAGAAAATACTGTGACATTTTTGTTTGGGATTTTTATTTTTTACCTTGGGAAAAAAAGGTTCTTAAATGTAGCTTTAAGGTAAGTATCTTACAAAGTTGACTCTGTAGTCAGATTTTGACGTCTGTTAACTGGTTTTATAGAACAGTTTTTAAAGCTGGCTTCAGAGATCATTATGTAACTATATACAAGAACCAATAATGTCAGCATGCCATAACAAGTCACTGTGGTTCGATTTCAAATACTGTTGTGCATTTAATAGCTTCCTGAATGCATTGTGTTTTTGTCCCAACAATATGATTGCATTTGGGGGCACAAATTAACAGATTAGTATTGATAGTTCTTGTATTCGATTAAAAAAATTGTGTATCTTGCTCTACATTTTCAAGGAGAATTTTTCTCTTCCCCGGAAAGTCATCACATTCTTAGAATAAATAATGAGAGAAGGGTTTTATTGTACCATCCAATTCTCAAGATATTTGGCTTATCATTATTTTTGTCTCTGTTTCCGTGAGTCTTGAATGTCAGCCTGTTTTCTCAAATGAAAGAATTTCTGATTTAAGATTTCCAAACTGAATATGAAAAACAACCATTTAAATTAAGTAAGAATAAATACGTTGGGTATTTCAAAATTTATTTTGATTTTTTATTTAATTTTTTTCCTCATGAACAAGTACCAAGGAATACTATTTTCCTTGTCAGTAACCATGCATTCCATTGTGATATGAAATGCTTATTTCACCCCAAAATCTACTTCAAGACCTAAAACTAATTATGCTCTTTTTATAGATCCAGTATTTTAGCTTTAGAGAAGGTGTTCATCAAACTTTGGCTATGATTTGTGTGCATCAAACCCCAGGCTCACACATACAGAAAGTAGTTGATAAGTCACATTATGCAATGGGAATGTAAAATTCAATTTTATCCATGTAAAAAGCCCTCAAGAAATATTTGCTGGGTGAGAAAAATACAGACAGCAATTTTTTTTTTTTTTATACTGCTCGGGTGGTGCATCTGAATACCATAATACACTCTAATCTGCTACATACATTACAAATCCAGCCATAAGAACACACTTAAGATCTCCAAAGTTAACCTCTGAAGGGAACACAAGGCCAAATACTGCTTAGATTTTCATTTCACTACATTAGCAAAAGTGTCCTGGGGGAATGTAAAGGCCCCAGCTCATTTTGCATTTCCAACTGTCATACATAAACACATAAAATAGGATATGGACGATTTGATTCATGGTGCATATGGATTACAAATAAATATGAAAGCTTTAATTTTTCCAGGTCCTGTTCACTTGTAAAATGTCTTCTCTATTACACTGGTAGGTGATTTTACCTTCTCTTAACCATGCAAAAGCTATAGTGTTTCAAAGCTACAGATTAGTGATGGTGCAGCTTATTTCTTTTGGTTATCTACAGCACCATCTTAGTGTCTTGGGGCATAAAAGAATATTATCTGTGTGACAGTTATGGCTGGAGCCATCTATACCGTTCTTGGTATCAGCACTCAAAGTGCTATGAATAGAAATCATTCAGTTTAAGACATTTTCTGTAGTTTCATTAAAACTTAAAATCACAAAGTGCTGCAAGTTATGACGAAGGTTATACAAAATTTTCAGCGAGTCTCTTATGTGGAAAAGCATATAAGTGGTTGGATTTCTTTTTTTTTTTTTTTTAATGTTTTGTTTTGGTTTGGTTTTTGATGGGCTTGTTCATGTAGATTTGCCAATCTTTTGTAGAGGTATTGACCATAGCAAAGCAATCTATAAATCTGCTTTGTTTCTTTACTTAGTTTTCATAACAAATAATGTGCCTCTCTGATTGCATGAAATCATCAGGAGTGTCTTCAATTACCATTACATGCAGCCTCTGATCACAACCCCTTCTTCCATTCTGAATCTGGAGGATGATGTGGAGAAAGGAGGCGGGGTGAGTAACAAGAGAGCAAATGCACAGCTTGTTATGTATCGCAAATGTCAGGTTACAGAGGAAGTGTATATATTCATATAAGATAATTTCGAAGCTAGAGTTGTGATTACAATAATGGCTCATTCGTATCTGCATTTCATTTAAATGCACTGTTTTGACTCACTGAACATTTGTCAAAGATAGTACAGCTAAACTTTTTCACATGACCACTGAGGTAATGACAGCATTACATTACCAGGAAACTGCATGACTTGCTGATACTTCCATTTTCCGCAGCAGCTTATGAAATAATCAAAATGTGTGCATGAAATGGCGGCCTGCTCTGAATTTATTTTAATACAGATGGGCTTATGCCGCGAGAAGAAAAGTGTTGGACCCCGACACAAGAGACAATGACTTTGCACAAAGCTGAATTTTACTAGCAGAGAAGATGGATATATGAGTATTAGACTTTTCATAGCTATAGGAAGGATAATCTTTCAATCAGATTAATGAGAAAATATATTGCATGGGCCCTACAGCACTTTTTGCTTTCCAGGCTAATGCGTGATTTAAATCCCCAAAGTACATTTGCAGCATTACAATATCCTTTGATAATAATGTCGCTTGCACAAAGACAGATAAAAATAAAACAGTCCCCCTTGATTTCCCATTTTAGATTTGAAGTATATTTTCTGTTCTTTGCTGGCAACGAAGTGAATTCTATTGAGAAGAGTCACATTTAATAAGACAAAGAGAATTTTCTAATTATGCTACCTGTCAAGATTGGAATCTATGGGATTGCAACTGCAATTGAAGAAACAGAGGGAGCAATTGCATATAGTCCCATTTACTTGGTGTATGATTACTATTTGCACTTAGATATTGCTAAATGTAAATCAAGCAAACACACACAAGCGCGCTTAGAGGTAAACACCAAA
This sequence comes from Mirounga leonina, assembly GCF_011800145.1. NCBI lineage: Eukaryota > Metazoa > Chordata > Mammalia > Carnivora > Phocidae > Mirounga > Mirounga leonina. The sequence goes on along the minus strand of NW_023270415.1, from coordinate 26,146,923 downwards.
AGGCAGGTTTCTGAATGGATCCTACCAATCCCATTTCAATTTCAGTAACCAATTTTCTGGGGTTTCCTAATTCATTTATGGAAAACAACATAAACCATTGGAAGTTTTTAACAAAGGACAAAATAGCATGCTGTGTTACATAACCAGCTAATGTGAAAACTTGTAAAGCCGAACATGCTTATGCAACAAATATATAAATACGTAATTATGCATAGTATGTATCTCCTAGAGGAAAGTAACTTTCCAAAAAATACATATGGGGGAAAATAGATGCAATGAGTCTAAAATACATTTATACATTTTGTTATTTTTTAGCTAATTTGTATTACAACTGTGCAGACATTAAAGAAAATCTTGCTACTATTTAAATGCTTCCTTGGAAGTTATCACATGCTATTCTGTGCCCCATCAAACACTACTCTCTCTCTCTCTCTTTTTTTCTTAGCATTGCAATTGTTGAAACACTATGGCACATTAGACAAGGAAAATAAATATTGTGTTTTCAATGGCTTCCTCATAAGCTATGTATATATAAACTGGCACATAATCAATTATTATAAATATTATCATCTGCTAAAAAATAATTCTACTGGTACTCAAGATGATCATAATTATGATAAATGGGAATTTACCTAAATCACATTTTCAGAGATGCAATAAAAAGAGAAGAAAAAGTTAAGCAAAAATATACAACAGCAGCAAGCTTGTGATTAGAAATTTAGTTTAAAAAATTAACTTTTAATATTAAAGAGAATAAATGATAGATTCCATTAGGTTCTACAAATCTATAGGCAAGGCATTCAAATGTTCTCAGCTTTGCATACATTTCAGATTAGGTGTTTCTAACTACCTAAGCCATACATTTGAATTTGCTATACATTTTGTGACCATGCAAAGAAAATAAGAAATTCTCAAAACATTAAAGCATTAATTTAAAAATTAAGGTATGCAGATGATTTTTAAAATAAGCTATTAGATACTTTCAGAGGAAATCTATCAATTATTATAGCAATGTCATTTTTTTTTTACAATTAGAAAGCCATTAGAATTAATATATGATTTAATTCACTTAATGAATCAAAGTTCTGAACATATAAAGTTAGGGAATGTTCCATTCTGGATCCACTATTTCACAATCTAATACCCTCATGTTATGGACTGAATTGTATCTTCTCAAAATTCATACGTTGAAATCCTGGCATCTACATCTCAGAAAGTTATTGTATTTGGAGATAAGATCTTTAAAGAGATAACAAAATGAGATCATTAGGGTGGCCCATAAGCCAGTATGATTGATGTGGTTAATAAGAAGAGATTGGGATGCAGAAATGTAGAGAAGGAAGTCCATGTGAAAACACAGAGGGGGGCGCCTGGGTGGCTCAGTCGTTAAGCGTCTGCCTTCAGCTCAGGTCATGATCCCAGGGTCCTGGGATCGAGCCCCACATTGGGGTCCCTGCTATGAGGGGAGCCTGCTTCTCCCTCTCCCACTCCCCCTGCTTGTGTTCCTGCTCTCGCTGTCTCTCTCTGTCAAATAAATAAAATCTTTAAAAAAAAAAAAAAAACACAGAGGGGATGGCCATCTGTAAGCCAAGGAGAGAGGCCTCAGAAGAAACGAACTCTGCCAACACTTTGATCTTGGATTTCCAAGATCATATAATTTCAAAGATTGTATGAAAATAAATTTCTGTTGTTTGAGCTACCCCATCTGTAATTCTTTGTAATGTCAGCCTTAGCAAACCAATATACAACATAACAACATGAAACTTTTAGATGTGGAAGGTTCAAGCCTCTTTTTAATGTTAATGCATCTACCTCTAAATGTTTTAATAATGGGTTGATAATGGGACTCCATATCAGGCTATTCAAATGGTCTGTCATCCAATTCATGAAAACTAAATTCTTATCAAGTTTATGGAATCATGTATACATGAACTGAGCCAGATTAGTGGAAGTTATATGCATGGTCCAAATCCTATAAGTATATTGGTACCCACTGATTTACATATTATTTTGACTGTGTCATCTACAGTGTGATTAACTGGATATTTATAAATATTCACTTCATACTGTGCTAAACAAATGCAGCATAAATGTAAGGGCAGGTTTTTTGGGGGGTTGATATAATTTTAACCAACTTGACTTTGGTGGTTAATACAAATTAAGAAAGTAATTTGAATTAACAGCGTGCAACAATCTCAAGTGCTGAATAATAATTAACACTAAAAGTAACAATAGCTATCATGAATTAAGATCGAATTTGTAAAAAAAAAAAAATCTAATTTGTATCGGCACTGAACTAAGCATAAACACATTGCTCCATTTAATTCTCGCAACTTATGACCCCAATATATGTTATCCACATTGTAAAGAAAAATAAGTTGAGGCTTCGTGAAATTTAATCACTTGTCTAAAATTCTATAGCTAATAAATATCAGAGCTTGGATTCAAATCTGAGATGGTATGATTGGAGAGTCAGGCTTCTAAACAGAATCCCTTAGTGAAGAAATAAAAACGATAGTTCATCAGTTCCCTTTAGAGTTCTTCATGTTAAACAAATTCAGGAAAAATCCTCCTTCTAAATTAGTTAAATACAGTTAAAAAGTTAGGTAACTATGGGAACAATATTGTACCAAATCCATCTCAGATATTTAAAACTTGAAAGAGAAAGGCAGCAACTAATCAACCAGAAGATAAGAAAAACATTTACTGTAGATTTTATTGACTAGTGGTTTAGAAATATACACTCTGGGGTCGCCTGGGTGGCACAGTCAGTTAAGGGTCTGACTCTTGGTTTCAGCTCAGGTTGTGATCTCAGGGTCCTGGGATTGAGCCCTGCAGTGAGCCCCACATCAAGCCCCACGTCTAGCCCCAGATTGGGCTCTGTGCTCAGCACAAAGTCTGCTCAAGTTTCTCTCTCCCTCTCTCTCTGCTCCTCCCCCCGCCACTCTTTCTTTCTCTCTCTCTCTAAAACAAAAGAAGATACACTGTATTAGAAACACCCCAAAAAGTATTATTCCTTAACTTGTTAGAAGTTCAGTGAAAAATGGGGTTACTCATCTATTCTGTCCTGAGTGTCTCCTACTTAAGGGAATGAATTAATGTATTCTTTCCCAGGAGTGGGGGTTTGAATAAATTTCTATTTGCAGAGTAAAAGTGCCAGTAGGGTCTTCTATTATATAAAGCAGTCAGAAATTGTGAAATAGAGAATATATTTGAATCAGATACAAATTCATTTTACTGAAAGCAAAGTAGTAGTGATACCATAAGTAGTGATGGCTGAAATAATTATTTATCCGTCTCACTTTAAAAGCTCAAATGTAGGCAGCCCCCAAGGTACACCTGAAAAGGACCCAGGATCAGTGATCCAGGCTGTCTTATATTTCTGAATCATCACTGGTGGAATTTAGACATTGTCTTAATGCTTCTCCCTTCATGGTTGTAGGATGGTTGCCACACTCCAGGCATGAAGTCCATATCTAAAAAACAAACAAGCAAAACAAGACAATCAGTGAAGCAAAGGTTTAGAGTTCCAGTGGTATCTCTTTACTTTTAAAAAAAAATTTTCCCATAAGAGCCACTTTATGGCTTGTGTTTGCAGTTCTTTGTACATGTCTAACTATAAGAAAATGTATAGCTGTAAAGAAATCTGAGAAAATGATATTTTCACTTTCCAGTTTGCATAATAGAGGGAATCAAGAAGAAAGGAATATGACTCTCTTATGGGTAACTAATTCAAGTCTTCCTCAATTAGTTTATAAAATTAGCAAATATTATAATGACTCCATTGAAAATAAATCCCTTATATAGCTTCTTAACAACAAAGCAAAAAAATATTTGTGTTTGCCTTCAGAAAAATAATGGAGGAGAAAAGCAGGGAGTTAAAAGTTTTTCATGCTGGAAATAGACACACAGCACTCTAAGATTTGCAAAGCAGGCAAAAGCAACAAATCTAGCCAATTGCTGGAACCTGATTGGGGAAAAAAAAAAATGGCAGTGTGTAGGAAGCAAACCTGGGTCTAAGAAATAAAAGTAGAGATTGTTCATGGAAAAGTTTGAATATACATACTAAGTATTTGCTGGATGGATAGGTGAATGAATTATGAGTCTTGCGTGCAATATTTAAAGTCTATTCATTGGCTAATTGCATTTGTACTTGTAACAATAATTTGATTTAACCTTATGTATTATAAGTTTTTCACCTGCAAAATGTAACAAATGATATAATCCATGAAAAGCCTTTAAGATTTTCAAAAGAAACACATTATTAATGGTATTGATTGAGATCACAATAATTTTAAATGACAAAATTGGAATTTTTCAAACTATTAAAAATATGATTCAAAATTGATTTCAAAAGCGGTCTATAAAGAAAATTCCTTGTTATTTCTAAACATTTAAATTTCTGAAAAAATTTTAGGAAACCTTTCTTTGTAAAATCTATTTGTTTAGCAACAAAAAAAATAATCTGTAAATTTTGCTTCCACTCATAAAAGAATACTGTTGTGCAATTTGCTCTCGCTTGGCTAACTAGGAAGGAAAAAAAAATGAGGTGAACCTTACCCTAATGCTCATTTTCTGACTGGAGGCAATTCCCCAAGTAGGGACAAGAAGAGTATAGAAAATCAAAGTCTCATTGAGTAAAGGAAACAAAGCATTGTATTTAGGGAAAAAGGTTTCTAGAATTTCATGCTCTTGAATTTATATCTAAGAATTCTTTGCCAAATTCAAGGTCATTAAGATTTGCCCCTATGTTTTCTTTTAAGAGTTTTATGGTTTTATTTCTTTTATTTCTGAACAAGAGAAAAAAATAGATAAATGAGGCCATCAAAATTCAAAACTTTTGCCCATGAAAGAACATTATCAAGACCGTGAAAAAGCAACCTACAGAGAGGCAGAAAATATTTACAAACCATATATTTGATAAAAGCCTAGTATCCAGAATATATAAAGAATTCTAACAATTCAATAAAAGGACAAAGACACAATTAAAATATGGGCAGATTTGAATAGATGTTTCACCAAAGAAGATACATAAATGTCCAAAAAGCACATATAAAGATGTTCAACATCCTTAGTCATTAGGGAAATATGAATAAAACCCCAATGAGATACTATTTTGTACCTACTAAGATGGCTATACAAAGGAAGGGGGAGGGGAGGAGTGACAAGTGTTGGTGAGAATTTGGAAAAATTGTACCATTTGTTAAAAATGCTATCATTTCTCAATTGAACTGCTTTTGTTCCTTTGTCAAAGATCAGTTGGCTCTATTTGTATGACTCTATTTCTGTGCTCTCTATTTTGTTCTGTTGATCTATGTGTTTATTCTTTCACCAATGACACATTGTCTTGATTACTGTAGCTTATTTTAAGTCTTTAAATCAGGTAATGTGAGTCTTTCTTCATCAGTAATATGTTAGCTATTCTATGCCTTTTGTTTTTCCATATGTTATTGTGTAATAACCTAGTATTCTGCAAACTCGATATATTTGCTTATTAGTTTCAGCATTTTTTGTCAGTTTCTTAATATAACAATACATAGACAGTCATCTCATCTGTTAATAAAGATATTTTTATTTCCTCCTTTCCAGTCAATACATTTTTAATTTTGTCTTATCTTGCATGCCTGGGTAGCTCAGTCAGTTAAGCAACTGCCTCTGGCTCAGGTCATAATCCCGGAGTCCCAGGATCGAGCCCCACATCGGGTTCCCTGCTCAGCGGGGAGCCCAATTCTCCCTCTTCCTCTGCTGCTCCCCCTGCCTGTGCTCTCTCATTCTCTCTCTCTCTGGCAAATAAATAAAATAATTTTGTCTTATCTTATTTCACTAACTAGGATTTCCAGTGCAATGTTAAGTAAGAAAGAGAGAATATTTATGTCTTGTTCTCAATTTAGTGGAAGGCATCCAACTAACATTAAGGTAATGATCCATCATTATTAAGTATGATGTTAGCTGTAGGCTTTTGTAGATGTTCTTTATCAAGTCAAGAAGGTTATTATTATTCCAAATTTGCTGAGAATTTTTATTACGAAGGTGTGTTGGATTGTGTAATGCTTTGTCTATATCAATTGATACAATTATATGATTTTTCTTCTTTAGCCTTTTTGATAAGTTGGATTATACTGATTGATTGTCAAATGCTGAACCAGCCTCATATATTTGGAACAAATCTCCCTTAGTCATGGTATATAATTCTAATTATACATTGTTGGATTTTGGCCTTGCTTTTTAATTGAATATTTAATAATGGGCAGAGGACCCAAAGAATTCTTATGTAATAGTCTCTTACACCTTTAGTTTATGAAGTATCCTAGGTAACACACTGAGTTGAAAATTCAAAAAGAAAGTTGGACATTCTTCAAATAAGTACATAAACATTAGGAATAGCTAGGGAAAAATTACAAACATGAGAAGGGCTGACTAAAAATGATTAAAGATGGTAGCAATAGCAAATTGTTAGACACAAGGATTCAGAGGATAAAAGAAAAAGAAAACACCTCATAGGGAGAAGTTAAAAAATGAGAACCAAGTTTTAGGGAAACTTCAATTTGACTGAACTGGAAAACCAAATCTCAAATCAGTGATTAAAACCAGTATGCCAAGCTCACAATTTCTCTCCTAAGACTCACTTAGACCTTCTCACTTTTATTCTTTACAAAACTGTACCTTCAAAAAAGGGAATGATTTTTATATTCATAGAAAATATACAAATCCTTTTATAAAATTCCTTTGGCTGGAGGAACTGCTTTTATGCAGGTCTTGACTGACATTTCTTTTCAGAAGTCTTCCTTTACAGGAGGTGAGGGCTTCTTATTTAAGAAAAGATGAGATGACACAAATAGAGCTATTCTATCTTATTTTCCCCATCTCATCATTTCATGATAATTTAGAAAAGAGTCATATTACAGTTCCTTCTTTTGCAGAGTTTTGATGATGATGATGATGATGATCCTCATTTTCTCACTTCCCCCAGCCATCAATATATCATATACTATCACAATTTGTTAACTGTGACCTAATGTTTCACTTGTACTTATACCTGAAAAATAAAATGCTTTACTTCTGGTTTTATCTCTGACATGTAAAAAGCTTAGAAATTGTCACTCTGTCCTTACAACAAGAAAAAAAAAAACTGAACTAACTGAAAATCAACAACTTTTCTGACATCTACCAGAGAACTAAGGTTGTAGGGCAAATCATCACCCAGTCTAGAGAGATAGACAAGTTCAGAGTGATAGCCAAGAAATGTTTATCTAAAGTGGAAGTACCTACTAGAAACATAAAGTACTAGGAGTACTTAATTGGTAATTTGGATGAATTGCTGGAAACTATAGAGTAGCATAAAAATGAGAAACTCCTTGGAGCTGTAGTCTTGGGGCTCCCCCACATACTTTGGGGGGTTTCATCATCCAGGCACCAATACCATTTAAGAACAAGGGATTCCCAGTGAAGATCCAAGACAGATGTTCTTGTGTCTCTGGCAGAGGAGGGTGAGGAGTAATCATTGCAAAATATGGCCGCACATTCCCCATAATAAATGCCTACACCTAGAATAAAAGCTTTTGCCAGAGACTTATCCCACCTGGAAAAATATCATTTTTTTTTTTCAGTTCCATCACTCTTTTGCTTCCTCCATTATCTGAAGGAGATAAAAAGCTACAACAATGGAGAAACACTTCTGTAGGTCACAGTGCAAAGACAAAAGACCACAAATAATCATGATTTAATCAGAAGATTATACAAAACTTCCCCTCTTCTACATATAACCACCACAGAAACAAGGCTCTAATATGACAATAGTGGATTACAACTGAAAGAGCTCCAAGTGCAAATTCTCTCTGAAGAGAAGTACTCAGAGAAGATGAGAGGGGAGATGGAAAGGACACTAGAACCTTTGGCACCTATAGCTACAGTAAATATTAAGCACAGCTTAACTCCTAAGCAGATGGAAATAAATCCTCACACTAACACCTATTAAACTCAGTTCCTAATACCCAATACAAAATATCCATCTTTCAACAAAAAATTCCAAGTCTTGTCAAATACAAAAAAGAAAGAGAAAGAGGAAAGGAAGGAAGGAAGGAAGGAAGGAAGGAAGGAAGGAAGGAAGGAAGGAAGGAAGAAAAAAATGAAAGAAAGAAAGAAGAAAGAAAGGAAAGAAAGAAAGAAAGAAAGAAAGAAAGAAAGAAAGAAAGAAAGAAAGAAAGAAAGAAGGAAGGAAGGAAGGAAGGAAGGAGGGAGGGAAGGAGGAAGGAAGGAAAGAAGGAAGGGAGAAAGAAGGAAGGGAGGAAGGAAGGAAGAAAGAAAGAAAAAGAAAGTCTAAGGAGACAAAAAATTATCATAACCAGACTCAGACATGACACAAATGATAAAATTGTCAGACAGAGTTTAAAATAACTGATTAATATGCTGAAGTGCCTAAGGAAAAATTTGAAAACACATTAGAATAGATAGGTAATGAAAGCAGAAAGATGGAAATTCTAATAAAAGGAAATGTTCAAAATCAAAACCACTGTAACAAGAATGAAGTATGCCTATAGACTAGACACAAATGAAAATTCCATGACCTTGAATACTGGTCATGGAAACTTCAGAAATTGAAATGTAATGAGGAAAAATAAAAAGAATGAATGGAACAGAATATTCAAGAACTGAAGAACAATTTCAAATGGTGTAACATACATGTAATCAGTAGAACTAAGAATGGAGCAGAAGAAACATTTGAAGTAATAATGATGGAGAACTTTCCAAAATTAATGGCAGACACTCAAGCACAAATCCAGGAAGCTTAGAGATAACCTAGTAGGATAAATACCACAAATATTGCACAAGATATACCATATTCAAACTGCAGAAAATCAAAGACAAAAGAAAATCTTAAAAGAATCCAGCGGGAAAGAAAACTACTTTATCTATAAAGTAACAAGAAGGAGAATTACATGAATTTCTTGCCAGAAACCATGCAAGCAACAAAAAATGGACTGAAATATTTAAACTATTCAAAGAAAAAAACCCCAAGAGCCTACAATTATATACCCAGAAAAATCATTCTAAAAAGTGAAGACAAAATAAAACTTTTCTCTGACAACTAAAAACTGAAAATTCATTACCACAAGATGTCCTTGCAAAATGTTAAAAGAAATTCTTCAGACAGAAGTAAAATGATATAGGCCAAAACTCAGATTGACATAAATAAAGGAAGAGACATTTATATAATACTCCATTCAACAACAAAAATGTACATTCTTCTCAAGCTTACATGAAGCATTTTCACCAAGATAGACCACATTCTGGATGATAAAATTCACTTAAAGAAATGTATAAGAATAAAAATCATGCAAAATATATTCTCAGATCATAATGAAATTAGCCATTTAAGCCTAAAACAAGGAGAAGAAAATAAAAAATAAAAATTAGAGCAGAAATCAATGATATTGAAAACAAAACAATAACAACAACAAAAAGAGAAAATCAACACAACCAAGATCTGGTTCTGTGAAATAATGAATGAAATCAATAAACATATAGATAGGCTAAGAAAAAAATGAGAAGACACAAATTAGCAAAATCAGAAATGAAAGAAGATTCATCAGTACTGATCTACTGATCCCAACAATATTAAAAGGATAATAAGTAATTCTCTTAAAATCTCATATTAGAGTTGTTAAAATTGAAAGAAATGCTGGTGAGAATGTAGAACAACAGGAAATCTTATTCATTGCTAGTGGAAATTAAAAATGGCACATCTACTTTAAAAGTGCCAGTTTATCAGTGGTAACAAGAAATGATCTATCACACCACAAAAAGACATGTGTGAATCTTAAAGTACTCATTGCTAAGTGAAAGAAGCCAGTGTATAAAGTCTACATAACATGATATTCTGCAAAAGGCAAAACTATGGATATGGCAAAAAGATCAGTGGTTATTAGGACTTTAGGGGAGAGAGAAAAGGTTAAATAGGTGAAACACAAATGATTTTTTTAGGGTGGTGAAACTATTTTTTAATAATACTGTAATGGCAAATACATGACACTATGAATTTATCAAAAACCATAGAACTTTTTAGCACAAAGAGTGAACCTTAATGTATGAAAGTTTCAATAAATATCATTTTGGATATCAGGAGCTCCCAGGATGGAATAAAAATGTGACAAACAAAATAATCATATCACAAATACATGAAAAAATCTCACTGAAAAGGATGGGGTGGGGTAGAAGGGAAGGTATTGGCCAAAGTAAGTTTAGAATTCATTGGAAACTATAAGATTAAAGGTAAAGGCAACTGTACTAAGCACTGAACTCTCAGTTGATAAAGTTGTTTCCCACCGGAGTATGTGTTCACTATTCTATCACTGGTGTATATGAGTATCAAACTGAACAAGTAAATGTAGGTTAATGATAGGAGTCAAATTATTCACTGTTGGATTGGGAGGTTACCTATAAGCAAATGTTATATGAGGCTAGAATGATCCATGTTTAATGGATTAGAGTTGTAGACATCAGTATGAACTCATGTTTTGTTTAATATGCATGCAGATGGTTACATATAGAAATACTTATTCATATGTGAATATACAGGGGTCAGCATACACACGTGTTTCCTTGAACTGACAGCTGAGAATGGCTAGAAACAACTCTAGATCATAATATTACACCTCATAATGAATACACATAGTACCCAGATATTGTTTTTATTACCATTCTCCAATGGAAAACAAAACAGGGCTCCTTGGAGAAATTCTAGAATGGGGTTGGAAATATACAAGATGAGCCTGGAGCACTTATAGCGTCAGAAAATAAGGAAGTGTAAATACACACAATGATGGAAATGTGTCAAAAGGATACAGGAGCCAACTGAAAGAGCTATAAATGGCCAAAACTGGGGCAAATTGAACAACAAAAAAATGAAATTGTATTGGATTATAATTCCAACTATAAAATAAATCTGAGTCCGTAGTTATGTAAAAAATGATTGAACACATAAATAAATGAGGGAGAATAGGCAAATCTCACATACAGAATTCTAAATTTATTCACGTACACACTCTACCGTAAAGGAGATGGAGCATAACTCCCCACTCCATAAGTGTGGGCTGGGCATAATGATTTCCTTCTGAAAAGAATGATATGAAAAAGAAAAAAAAAAAAATAGTAACTTTACCATGGAGAAACCTGACAAACAATATCTCAGCCAGGTGATCAAGATTAATATCCTCAGTGCTAAGTCAGATTGACAATATATTCCTTGATATGATGATAGTGGGTACCTTGAAGTGATAAAAATGACACTTTACTTCTGTGGTCTCCCTTCCAAGAACACATAACCTTTGTCTAACTATGAGGAAAATATCAGACAAATCTCGATGGAAGAACATTCAACAAAATACCTTACCAGTATTCCTCAAAACTGTCAAGGTCATCAAAAACAAGGAAAGTAAGAGGAACTATCACAGGCAAGAGCTGCCTAAGGAAACATGAGGACTAAATGCAGTGTGGTATCCTGAATGGGATCTTAGAACAAAAAGAGACTTAAGTAGAATCAAGGAAATCTGAAGTAAGTGTAGACTTTTATTAATATTAATAACATCTATATTGGCTCATTAATTGTAACAAACAAACCATCATATTGGATGATGGTAATAATAGGGGAAAACAGGCATGGGAAATACGGGAACTCTCTATTTTACCATCATACTCTTTCTGCACGTCTAAAATGCGTATAAAATAAAGACTTTATTTTTACAATATACTTGATTTTACACCTTCCTTGAATCACTTTGTAATGTATCTAAAATAGTTCAGACAAATATTAGTGAAGAAAAATTTCCAATTTTCCGGGGAGTCAATTCTTCATGAATCTCTGTTTTTACACATCTTGTCAACAGGGGAACTGATTATCCTTTATTCCAGACTATCTTTTCAAGGATGTTTATATAATGAACAGTTTTTGAAGATGGAGATACTGTCTGCCTCCTAGGAAAAGTGCCAGCAAGTTTCCTACTCATTTTAAAAGGTTCGTTTGGCCTAAACTCAGAATGTTTTTGTAATACAATTTACTTGGCATGCAGGTTTTACTTATTTTTTAAAAAAGATTTTATTTATCTATGAGAGAGAGAGAATGAGAGAGAGAGAGAGCACATGAGGGGGGAGAGTCAGAGGGAAAAGCAGACTCCCTGCCGAGCAGGAAGCCCGATGTGGGACTGGATCCAGGGACTCTAGGATCGTGACCTGAGCCGAAGGCAGTCACTTAACCAACCGAGCCACCCAGGCACCTGGCATGCAGGTTTTAATCTAGGCCTGTTGACCTTGCCTCATGTGACTTCAAGACAAGGGATACTGAAGCAAAGTTGCCAATGCTCCTGCTGTTCCCTGGACCAGGGGTAATAACGTAATAATTAATAATTAATAATGCTCTGACCCAGTGCTCACCTGTCTACCATCAGCCTCCCTAAAACTGTGGCAGTTTAATTTGTTAGCTTTCAAGTGGGACAAAATCTCAAACCCTTCACAGTTCTTAACAGTCTTTATATTTGAATATTACCATTGATTTGTTTTCACTTATGAGCAAATTAAATAACTCTAAAATGTGTAGGAATTTTGTCTTAATGTTGATTCTGGCTGGAATTTTCTACTAAATATGAACTTTCTTCATTTTCCCATCTGTTTTCCATTTTATTTGGCATTTTATTCTTACCACAAATTTACCAATCCACTTTATGAACTATTTTATATATGCATTACCCGATGTGATCATCAGCATAAACAGAAGTGGCATTACTCTCTTCTGCACCAATTTAAATGTTTTTTTGGTTCTTTACTGGTTGGTGAATAGCTGTTGTTCTAAAACTTTTCTCCCCTCTCTAATCCCACTGCTGCTAATAGCCCGCTACCTTCCCCAAATCTCCACACCACCTTCTGTTGCAGCAACTAAAGGGGTAACGTTTTTTTTTTAATTTTTTTTTTTTTAGATTTTATTTATTTGAGAGAGACAGAGATAGTGAGATAGAGAGCACAAGTGGGGAGGAGAGGAGAAGCAGGCTCCCCACAGAGCAGGGAGCCCGATGCGGGACTCGATCCCAGGACCCTGGGATCATGACCTGAGCCGAAGGCAGACACTTAACCGACTGAACCACCCAGGCGCCCTAAAGGGGTAACATTTGTTTGAGCCCAAGATTGGGAATGGCTTGAGGAGTTACTGGCCTCCTATGTTCATAAGTTCAAAGTCTCCAAAAGTGATAGTTAAATTTCTAATATTACATCTGATAATATCCACATTGTACTGACAATGAATCTGAGGCTCAGAAAGGTTGGTAACTTATACCAAGTGCCTTAGCATAGATATTCCGGGGCCAGGATTTAAATGGAGAACTGGTTGAATCAAAAGATCTTACCTTGTCTTCTATGTCCTTTGCCTCTGTATTTCTAAGCAGGTATGATCCCTTTTTAGTCTTCCAAATGAGGGATGCTTATTTGCTTTACTTCATTCATATCTGTAACTATATCCATATTAAATGACTCAAAATTCTCATTACAAAGAAGTCCTAAGTGTTAGCACAATGGTCTATAGGCTTAACACAGGATGAGGAGTAAAAGATCTTAGGATGTGAAGCAAAAAAGTATAAAGCTTGAAGTCTTTCATATATCAGAAAACCTGCATTTCATCTGTCATGGTTCACCGTCCTTTTTCCTAAATCAATTTGGTCCAAGAAACAAATATCTGGGCAAAATGACAACGCTACTGAGACTTGATACATAATCAAGAGCTAGTAAAAATTTCATTCCTTTTGAGCCACAACATATTTGCTATTAACTTGAAAAATTTAGCATTTTAAGTTCTTTTTTTTAAGCCTACTTGTAACAAACTTTCTTTTCCTCAAGCACTAGAATATCTTGGAAAAGATTTCATTTGAAATTATTACATTTTTTTCCCTACTTTCCAAGGCTCTAATGGAATTTTGCATAGGTTAGCTGCAAACAGCATTTGGTAGAAAAGGCCTTTGATAACCTCTTCCACAGCCAGATATGCTCATGTAAATCTATGAAAATCAAATGACAGAATGGATGTTTGTGTTCTCTTTTTACTCGTAGAGGGTTGGAGGGTAGATGTCTGGAGATTCAAAAAAGCAAAATTGAGTTCTAGATATAAAAGTCCAGGACACCAATTTTCAAGTAGAAATTAAGGTGTTAAAAGAGGTTATTTAATCTTGAATTTGCAAAATTACCCAATGAAAATTAATGATTTTAATAAGATTGGAAAAGGAGGAGAGTAGGAGATAAATATCTGGCAAATTCCCTTAGAAATTAGATCCTGGTCATAAGCTTTACCAAATAATTGAAATATATGTATGAATTCAAAAATAGTAACACTTAAAAAAAAAACACTCTTCATGTGGGGAAATGTATTTGTTTCTATACTAATCAACTGTCCAATTCAAATATGTGAATAAGCTTCATGTCACCAATTCATATTTAAAAGACTGAGCTATAGCCCTCACTACAGACTCAACTAATTGGTTTATTGCTTTGAAGAGCTAGTCACAAGGAAAACAGTTGGTAGCAGGGGCTTTCAACATAGGTTATTATATGAAATAACTAATTTAAGCCTTCTCAGACTCAATTACCAGCTGGTCAATATGAGACCACATCTTCAGACGGATAATGAGAAGAATCAACAGCTACACTCCAACCTAACCTTTACCACCAATGTCAACAGACCTCAGGAGCTCTCTATTTCCTGTCAAAATCCTTAAATTGGTTTGTATGATTTGTCCAAATATATATATTTCTTCTTAGCAAAAACAAAAACAAAGATGATGGTTTTAATGTCGAATGAAGAATCTTTTCAAAGAAGATGCATCACATTATTTTTAACAGAATATATGTTTCAAGACATTTTATCCTAGTTCAAATTTGGATTCACGATTTAGCTAAGTCAGGCAGACAGAACAGAGGAGAGTGTATTTACTGATTTTTAAGAAGCAAAGACAATTTTTGTTCATTCGTAGTATTAAGATTTTAAAAAATTGCTATGGTTGCTAATAAAATGCTGTTGACTTTCTAAAATGTGCTTAATTCAGGTTGCCTTTAAGTTGTCCACCTATGGCTGAACATATAAGATCTACGCCTAATAAGTAAAAGATGATCAATACTGTTGAAGTACAAGACCATTTCTGTGGATTTTTGACCTTTACTGCTACTGGGGCAATGTCTCATAATCTTTAAAGAGCACATGAACTGTTAGAAGAGAGGTTCTGATTTAGGAGACCTGGGATGGGACCCATGATTCTGCTTTAGTAGTGATACTGGAAATCCGTGTATCCCAGTATAAGCAGCAAAGTACTAGCGAACAGATCTGAACCCAGTAGGTCTCTTTTGGAACAAGAGTAAGTGATTACCCATCCCCTGTGATACTAATTCATTTCCCTGCTTGACGAGATTCTAGGAGAGCTTTATCACAAATATTATAAATGTGCATATGGAATCTAAAGGCATTATTTGTAGCACCAAACTTAGTGATTTAAGATATGTTTTAGTATTTACTTATATATGTATATATAAGTCAAACAGTTCATACTGATATTCCAACAACATAGAGTTAATTCTCATCTTCCCCCCCACTTTTCTTAGTGCTAACTTCCTTTCCCTACAGAGAGAAACCTGTTTCTTACTGTCCAAATGTATTTACTAATTTGCTCAGTCCTAGAGATCTCACAAAGTGGTTTCAGAATTGCTAACTCATACTACTGTGATAAACACCAACTGACTAGAGTATAATGTTTAAAATTTGATTTGCCTTCAGTCTTCATTTACATAATCAACATGCTATTCCAAAGTTATTTAAGTTCATTCTTCCTGAGTGCCACCTCTTCTCATCTTTATGGTGTAGGGGATATTCACTTGAGATATCCTTAGGCTTATTTGTTTCAGTTTCTATTCCATATTTTTTTTTCTTTCACATCCTCCAATTTTTGCTGATTTTATGGATCTATTTTTTAACTATGTAAAACACTGACATGGTTCTAAAAATCGGAACTTTATAAAAATTGACACTCAGAAAACTATCATTTCCCCATCTCTTTCACTCAATTCCTTTTCTCCCCCCTTCTCTACTCTACTCCCACTTCTTCCTGTGGGGAACCAATTTCAATCATGTTGCTTATCTTGCCTGTGTTTCTTTTTGTATGATTGAGCACAATCTATGTCCCAGAGCAATTTATTAAAAATTATATCTATGAGAGGACAATTTTATCATTTACTAAACTTCCATTTGTATCTGTTTGAGTTCTGAACTTTGTATTCTATTCTACTGATGTGTTTGTCTTGCCATGTACAGTACCATATGTTTTAATTACAGAGGCTTTATAGTATGCAAACTATTTGGTAGGGATAACCTTCCTCATAATCTTTTATGGAAAGCTAGCATATTGAAGATACTCTTTTGCTCCTTCCTTCCTTGATTTAACAATATATCCTAGAAATCAGTCCATATAAGTTCAAGAAATATTTGTCATTTTTTCAGTGTAATAGTATTCCCACAATTCAATCAATTGCTTTGTTTTATATGAACTTTTGTTTGTTTTCAATTTTCAAAACTATAAACAATACAGTGAATAACCTTGGCATATGCATTCCATATTTTTGGAGATGTATCTTCAGGATAAACTACTAGAAATAAACTTATTTTGCTAAAAGGTGAGTGCTTAAATAGCATTGTTAGATATTTCCAATTTTCCTTTCCAAATGGCTTACCAATTTGCTTTCCCCCAGCAATAAATTAGAGTATCTCTTCCCAGATAGCCTCACCAAGAGAATGTGTCGTCATACTTTTTAATTCTCATCAATGTGATAAATGGTATGTGAGTGTAGTTTCAATTCGCATTTCTCTAATTTATAAGTGAGGATAAACATCTTTTCATGGACTTAAAATAATGCATATCTAAGAATTATCTGTTCATACCTTTGCCCTCTTTTCTATTGGCTTTTGGGGCTTTTTTCACTCATGTTTTAACAATTTGAGAAGCGCATTCATAATTCAAGGAGTTTCCGAGTGTACAGACAATTGTACAGAAGTATCTCAGATAGGATACTTTTTCCTATCCATGTTGGTTCTTCACTGCCCATGTGTGCCAGCTCTGTCTTCCAGCGAAGAAAGAATGTCTAGAGAGCAATCAGAAGTTCCCAGGGTTCTAAAAGGGCTTGGCTGGGACTGACACAAACACCTGCCACATATTCTATTGGTCAAAGCAAGTCAAAGATTCAACAAAAACTCAAAGCATTGGTCATGGAGAAGTATCCTTCACTCCATGACTGGAACAAATTTTTGTTGCAAAGTAAGCAGATACAATCAAGGTCAGGGAACTGGATCACTTTTGCAATCTACCCTAAGCAATCTTGAAAGAGATGTGATGAGAGAAAATAATAGATTGGATGATTCTAATTTACATTGGGGAATACTTCAAGATGTTTTCAAGGACGAAGTTTTAAAGACAAGTTATAAAAGTAAGAACCAGAATAATTAAGAGAATAACAGGGCTCAGGTATAGGAACCCAAGGCAGCAATGATTATAGTCCTAAAAATCTGATGCACTAATTATAACAGAACCTATGAAAGGCCTACTTGCACACTAATTACTTGACAAAAATTCCCTGTAACATAAACCTCATAACAATCCTATGAAAAAAGATGATAACCCTCTCTTTATGAATGGGGAAATGTGTTCTTGCCTAAGGTTACAAGCTTGACCCCATATAGAATTGGAATTTTAAATGAAGTCCTTAGTTTGCTAAACCCTCTATGAATCCCTCTGTATGAAGAAATATATATTTCAAGCAATATTGCCTCCAGAGACTATCTCACAATTCAAACATGTCTTGTGAAGTGCGTGAATGATTTTTTAAATAGCAAATTACATTCTTGTTCATAGTAAAGATTGTCTTGGGTGCATAATTATATTGAAAAATCCTCTTCAACTAGCTCTCTATTTAGAGGAAGAATCCATGGGATCATACCCAGTAGTTAGACTTTGTCTGGTATATTTTTCTATCAGTGGCTCTCTACCCCAACTAAATATTTTAATCTTATAGGGAGCAGTTTTAAATAATCTCAATGGAAGGGCCAAAGTGAAACATATTAACTTAGAAATTCTAGGGTTGAATCACGGGAACTGGTACTGACTTTTAAAGCTCCCAGAATATCTACATGGACATTCACCATTGAGATTCTGATCTAGAATGAAACAAAACCCATGGGGAAAAAAATACTGATGAACCTCCAAAAATGAAACCTTTGTAATATACCATTCCCCAGGGAATAAGTTTAATCTTCATTGTTCCCATGCAAGCCATCATAATTCCTTATTTATGCACTCTTTTATTCATTTTATTCATATTTATTGATTTTATACTCTTAATTCGAAAACTAATTATTGTACTTATTGCCGTAGTTTTTATTGTAAACTTGATAATAATGTTTGAAGGCCCAGTACATAAAAGGCATTGCAAGGAAATCAGTAATGAAAATTCCTCTCAGGAACTTATTGAATAGATATAGAAAACACACAGATGAAAGTAACGCAAATATTTTCAAGAAATAGAACTATATTACAAATTGGCATAAAATACTATGAGAATTGAGACTGAGAAATGTAACTTCTGACTTAAGATATCCGGGAGTTTTTGGAGGAGATGGATAAACTTGCTGACACTATATGGATTAAAACAATCATGTTCTAAATAGATTATAGACTTACAATAGCAAGGTATCTGCCATTTTGAATTGTACAGACAACCAGAAATGTCCATGCTTCTCAACTTTCTGTAGTGGAAGTTTCTAATAGTGAGTCAGAAAAATCAATAGCCTTGGAAACTCTATAGCCAGCATCAGAAATTATAAGTATTAAGTAGGATGAATTAGTTCTTCCTTCTAACATGGAATATCATTTGTGCTTTATTACAGTATTATTCTACTAGAGCTTACTCTATTAGAGCAATAAAGGAAAAATTTTCAGAATTAATAAAAAGTCTAAATTTTTAAAAACAGCCTTTAATTCACTTAACAATTGTTCAGTATATATAAACTACCAAAGTACTTTATTGCATATTTCTAAGGAGGACTGCTTTGATAAAAAGATGCTTTTTGCAATTATTATATTAATTATTTGTCTGTAAATTTAAAGAAGAATACAGTATTTGGAAAATGGTTGCTATTTTGAATGATCATCTATCCTGATCTCTTGCACTTTTTAATTTGTTTAAAAAATTATTTTTTATTCTTTTGTCAAGGTGTGCAAAAATGTTATCTTAATGGCTTTAAATATGTTGGGTTTTAGGTATTTTTAAACATGTTAGAAATAAATGATTTCTTTTATTTTTTTAGTGCTTATGGGGTTTAATTCTTCACCTACGCAGAACTAAAACAGATCATGTAACTACTGGGAATGATGTACAGAGAAGCTGCTTATATTAGTATAAGTTTAATCATCTTCTAAGTAGTGTAAGAATTAAGGGAAACCTTCCTGGGAAAGAGTAGCGGCCCATCGTCCGTGTTGGATATTTGATTTTCTTATAAAGAGGTTTTTGAGGACCTTCAATGTATGTAATTTTACAAATAAATCCAGCAACAGTATCCTAGTGAGTTCTAAGTGTATTTTCTCGTTTATCTATTCAACAAACACCTAATAATCATCTACTATATGCAGGAGACTATATTAGGTTATGTTTATTATTTGGAAGAAGTTAATTTGAGATGGATAATTTTTACAAAAAGAAAATTAGATCATGTGGTCATTCATGACTAACTGATGCTAATATGTATGAATTTGGGCCAGTAGGCAATAAAATAGAGTTTGGCTTAAGTTAAATCATTGATTACAATGCTCTGAATGAAGCTAAAAGACCATTTTCACTAGTTTACTTAGAATCAGCCTAATGTTATATTTCAGCATTAAATTTTTATTCAATAAAATTAGATTAAATTTATCTAAATCACAACTTTGAGAGTTAACAAACTGATGGAGATTGGTAAACTAACTTAATAAAAGAAACATGGTTTGAGACTTAATTGTTTTTAGAATGGCTACAGTATTCTCAAGAAGGCCTGATCACCTTTTCAATCAGAATCCTATTGTCACTGTTTCTTTTTCCTTCTTCCAAAGAAAAGAGCACATCCCTAAATAAACATCTCTTACAGAAACCAGAATGCCATCTACTGGCAGCCGCCAACATTTTAACTTTTAAACAAAACAATTTATGCTTAATCTATTTAAAATATATATATTTTAATGAAGAAATGCCTAGAGTTTGAAATAAACACCTACGTTAAATGTCCGTATGTTTAAAAGTTCAGGTATTTTCTACATACACACTGCATTTATTTCCATCGTAGGAAAACCACTTTCATCGACTAATATAAATAATATAATTATCAAATAGCTAGTGCCATCCCAATATTCTTACTAATTTGAAGGGGTTAACATTCCCTTAAAGAAAAACGATATTCAGAGCGGAAAAATATTGTTTAATATTTCTAAATAATATTAGTCACATATTTACTTCTTACCTTAATATTTAGTTCCAAAGAATATTGATGGAAATTGTATATAGCATAGATATGAGAATTTTATTGAAAACTGATTTTGTGATAAAAGACTGCAGTAAAAGCACAGTGAAATTCTCCGATAGTTATAGAATTAATTGCCTTAATCAGGTTTTTTGAGGGAAGGCTTTAAGAATACATTGTTACCAAATATATAGTCATTTTTAAATAGATAAACTTAATATTGAACTTATACCTATAATGTCATAAATATGTGCCTATATCTATATCTATATATAGTGTATATATACATATATGTATATATACACCAGATGTTTCATTCAATTGATTCTACAATAAAAGAAAGTACTGAACATGGAAAATCAACTTTAGATTTTAAAGTACCAATAAGCTTTCAAAAATAATCCATGCATCATTTTAATGGTTTACTACAAGCATATTCTTATCTTTTTTATTGTTCTTTCAAGTATAATTTTACACACTTACAAGATTTAATTCCACAAGTAGAATTCACACATAGACTATGAAAGCTTGGAGAATGGATGCATATCATAATCTGTCTCATAAAGCACCCAGGCCCCCTATATTTTGCAGAGGACTTGTTTCCTCAGTCATGAGTAGGAAGCCTGATAAGGGAAGCCCAAAGGCAGCCAAGCCATCCTACGAATGTGCATAATTCATGCATAACAATGCATTTCAGGAAATCTTGAAATCTTGTCATGTCTTTTTCAGTTAAAGTACGAGAGGAGTACTTAAAAAGTAAGTCCTATCAGTCCAGAAAGGCATTTTTAAAAGGCCATTATAAACGAAGTTCTCAGAACTCTGGCTCCAGTGAAAGACATAAAGGTTAAAAATTGCCCAGGCAGCCCCTACTCTAGGATCATCTTATTTTAAATGCAGATTGTCAGCAACTTTGAACCATGCATGTTTGTGAAAAAGTTTAGAGAAATGAAAAGATATGGTGGTGCGAACAAGAGTATTTTCTGGCACAGAAATTTAAGAGGGAGCACAACATATTGAATAAGCCAGCCTTGGAACTGTGATGATTCTTGTATAAGGCAAGGAAGATAGTACTATTTTCCAATCGTCCACATATGTGAATATTTGGTATGATGTTTTTAATTTAAATATAATAATTCCCAGAGAAAGTATTGTTTAGTGACATACTCAAATGTTGAACGATCCGTATAAAACTATTCCTTATTAAGAGTTTTGTAAGCTGCTTTCAAAATTGTAAAAGAGATGCTGAAAATTAATTAATAAAGCAAATTCAAATTAACTTCTGCATGTACACAGATACATGTATGATTTGTTATTGCTGAAACAAAAACAAATTATAAAGAAATTGGACTATCTTGCCCTTGTAAGAGACACTGCACTGTTTTAGATCACTGAACAATTTTTAAAATGAATTAAAATGTTACATATCATCTGCTCTCCTTTCCATCCTGAAAAAATTTTGAGGTAGCCGACTGTTTTGAAATAAATTTCCCTGCAGTTGCTATAGTGATGATAATAAAGTTCTTGCTTCTATTTGTGTGATAGAGGTTCCTAGCAGAACACTTGAAAAGGTAAGCTAATCAAAATGAAGACAGTGTTAGTGCTCATCTTCAAGGCAGCCTCCTTGAAGGTAGTTCACAATTACAACACTCAACCATTGTCGATAATTTTTTGTATGTACATTATCATAATCTTTCTCAAGGTAGCCCTAAAAAATTAAACAACAGAGAGGGGTCCTCTTTTTTTTTTTGTTATAAGTCAAAGTCATCGGACAAAGGATATTTAAGTTCACTCTGGATATTTTGTGTGAAAATCAATGATTGAATCAAAGATATTGCTCCATTAGCTATTTTGTCCATTACAAAGCTTTATTTTTCTAACAATACAATGATTGTATGATATTTTGCTTCAATAGTATACGTTGTTCAAGTCTCATTTCATCTCAGTGTTGATGCAAACCAAAGAGCTTAAAAGCAGACAGTTACTTGTCAGACTGGATGAATCATCAAAGACGTGTCACAGATAAAGCAGCATGGCTGAGATACATGTCCTACCGCATCGACATAAAAGTCTAATAATATTTACCTTAAAACATTTGAGAAATTTAAATAGCTTTAAAAATCATTGGTTCAGAGAGAAAATATGCAAAAGAGCTCACACAAGTATAGAAGGTATTTTATGTCCTTTTGATAAATAAGCAGAAATGTTTATTCTGACTCTTCAAATCCAAATAGTTAAAAATAGCAATCGCAGTTCAAAGAAGTATTTTACAAAAATACTTACCACACTTCCCAATCATGGCAATATCATAAAGATGCTCAACTTTTGTGTGCTAACTAAGACCTGTGGGTATTTTATTCATAAGTATGCACATCCTTTTATATTTTCACTAGCATTTAAGAATGACTCCCTTGCTTATAAAATTGGTTTATATTAGTTTTCTATTACTGTGTGACAAATTATCACAAATTTAGTGACCTAAAACAACACCCCTTTGTTAATGATTCCAGGCACAGAGTGATGGGCTCAGAATTCACCCATTGATCCTGGTCAAAATTCACCCATTCTAAGGCTGAAATCAAGGTATTAGCCAACCCGAGTTCTCATCGGGAGGCTCTCAGGTAGGATCCCATTCAATTTCATTTGAGTTATGGGAAGAATTCAATTTCTTGTGCTTGAAGTATCAAAGAACAAGTTTCCTTGTGGACTATTATTTGGGAGTCCACTCTGCTCATAGAGGCTGTTTGCCTTCCTTGTCTTATGGCTCCCTATAACTTCACAGCCAGCATTGAAGAATCTCTCTCATGTAAAATCCTTCTCACACTCTGAATCTCTGACTTCAAAAAAAGCCCGGTCCTTTTTAATGGCTCAGCAGATACTCTCCCTTTTTTAAAGTCAACTGTGGCATATAAATTAATCTAATTATGGGAGTAAAATCCATGGTATTCACAGTCCTAGGGTGTACATACTGAGGATGGATATTTGGGGGGCCATCCTAGAATTCTTCTGTCATGTGATACATATGTATTTGGTTATTCCATGAAACAGAGGGGGGTTTTTTGTCTGTTTTTTTGTCTTAATAGACTCAAGATAGATTGTACATAATAAAGTGCTGTCTAAGAAATTGACTTCAAAAATCATTTGTAAGTTCTTTCCAAGATAGAAGATAAGTGCAACAATATGGGGCATTATTAGTATTCACACAGCATTATGTAAAGGGTAGGTGGTAATTAGAGCTCTCTCTTCCTTTTAAAAATTGCCAATAATAGATGATAATCATAACCCAGAATCAAATTCACTGAAAGGCGACTTACGTAGTTTATAGAAGCTCAGTGGTCAAGAATTCTAACCCATATCCATTTTCC
Organism: Mirounga leonina; assembly: GCF_011800145.1. Lineage (NCBI taxonomy): Eukaryota > Metazoa > Chordata > Mammalia > Carnivora > Phocidae > Mirounga > Mirounga leonina. Next base: position 26,123,007 of record NW_023270415.1, on the reverse strand, counting down.
CAGCATTTTTTTCCTTTACTAGTAGACATTTGATCAGAAAACTGAATATTCTCTAAATAGCTCCATCTATACATATTTATGAAAGCTCAAGTGAAGTTTCTGTAAATATCACAGAACCCCTAAACTGAGACAATTAATTTCATCATTTACACAAAAGTCCTATTACATTTACTGGTGGTTTTAAGCCATTTAATAGACACAGTCTAAGTCATCTTGGTGACGGAAACAATTGTGTACAAATTTCTGATGATAAAGTTAATAATTTACTTTACTCTAGGTATTTTAAAACTGAAATTTAAATTTAAAACAGGTATTTTCCAAAGTAGCATATGCTTATAGGTCAGCGATGTGAAGCCATAACCTGACCAATGACATTCAGGTCATGAGTAAACATACGGTCTGCCACAGTGACTCAATTAACCATCCATCAATGTAATTGCATAATACATCAGAAGAGGTAGTCTCCCACCACTGACGGTCAGCATTCGTATTAAATTTAACAGGAAAAAGCATCGCTTTGCTAGAACTTATTTGGCTATGTCATGTGAAATCTTTTAAAATAAGGCATTGGATATTGTATTTATATTTTTTTGTTCTGTGAAAGAAATTTTGGACAAACTGAGGCTGGGACTGCTGTTAAGGAATGATTCCTGCTGTAATAAACTGGTATAGGGGAAAAGCACAACATATAAGACGAATGTAGTATTTTAATTAATTCTAATCCTGCTAATATTGAAATAAGCTATGCCATTTACACACTGTGCAAATTGTGTATAAAGTTAACATATTACAAACTTCTAAGAAAAGCCATGGCTGAACGGATTAATGCAACTTTCTAGACATTGAATCTTTCTAGAACACTAAGCATGATAAAATGACAACACTTTATAGGCAATATTTTCTTTAAAAAAAATCTGTGTGTGGAAATTAACCTAGATTGGAAGTATGATAATAACAGAGCTTAAGATTATGAATAAATAAACATTGTTTGGGCTTATATTTCATAATTAAGATGAATTAGGAAATACCACATTCCTATCTGACATCCTTCTCCTTCATTTAAGTTCACATCCTGAGGAATAGTTCCACTAACATTGTGTGAATTTGCCTGTAAGCCTTAGTGTAAAGGGGGAAAAAAAAAAAAGGAACTGGAGAGGACTTAAAGGGGACATTTTATTCAATCAGTAAATAGATGCTATTTGCATTACCTTTGGAGAAGGGAAGTAATCATTGACCAGAGCCCTATTCCTACATGATTCTTGATATGGAAACAAATTCATGTTGCTAGATTATTTTTCTACTTTTCCACGATTTGAAATTCTTCTGGTATGATTCAGTTTTTCTGACCTACAGTTGTTTGATATAAAATCTTACTAGATATCTGGTTTTCTTTATTCTTCCAGAACTGGCCCACCATTTTAGAATTAAGTATGATATTTAACACAAGACGAATAAAATGTTAGAAATATCTACCTTCTAACAAAATCAAAGCTGTATGTAGTTACTAATTACCAGTTGTGTTAGGTAACAGTTTTTATTAAAAAAAAAAAAAAAGGACAGGTCAAGAGGAAGGAATGAACAAGGCTTCAAAAATTGTATTTGCTATAGAAACTAAACTACTGTGGCTGTCAGCACTGATGAGGATGGTTAAATTGTTTGAAAAGGAAACCAGACATTGCAGTGCAAAGATAGTTTCCATTACTAAAGTTAACTTGAAAAGTCAACATCTACACAGACACTATTTACCCAGTTGGTCCCAAATACGAACTATCCTCTATTTGGAAATTGTCAGCTCTCCCTATACTTTAGATTTGCATTATCAACAAGTCTATATAGACTACTGATAATTCTTTAATGTCAAGTGCACTCTCTTGACTATTTTTTTGAGATGTAGAGATTTAATTAAAAAATAATGTCCTTGTATACTTTGATGCTCCTGAGGAAACACTTTTTGCTGCAACTTCACTGCTCCAACAGAAAGTCATGAGGCTGCTGAGATTATTCTCGCCCATCAGAATGCTTGACATGTTGTATATGCCATACTATCCAAGAGCAATACCTATGAAGTTGTCCTCACACAAAAGATAGCCAGCAGGTTCAGTGCCAATGCCAAAGCCATTCAAAGACATTTAACTTGCAAATTTCTGCTTGAAAATTGTGAAATGAAACTGGCTTGTTTTTTACCATTATGGTTGGGTTTGCAGGCAACCTTGGTTCATACAATTGTACTAAAGCAACAAAATTCTTGTCAAATAGTTTTGTCTGATGTTACCTCACACTTTCATCCACTAAAGAATGAAAGGCAAAGGATAGGCAAGGATTTCCATATAAAATGAAATCTCTCTGTTATTAAAAAATACCTTTACATTCCATTTTGAACAGATGACCCCCCTTTTTACTTGAGTGAATATGTAAAGGTCATAGCACTTTAATTTTTGCAGCCCCCTTTATTCTACCTCCACGTGTATTTATACCTTCACCCAACTTTTACCCCTTTCGTACTTTAGGGGCCAATGATTTTTAACGTGGGGATTGGGAAGATGCTGTTCTTAGCATTTAAGGCAGGTGGGATCCAAATTACCAGAGCTATAATAGAAGTCCACATTATCATTGTGGAGAAACTTATGTTTCAGATCCAAATCAACTTACCAGGTGAGAATAATCACCATGGAGAACTTCTGCACAGCATGAAATTTTGCTACACTATGTTCAATATCATTGTTTATCAGAAAAATGCAAATTAAATAAAACATGTGTAACTAATAGCATAACTATAAAATAAAAATTAAAAGTAACAATTCCAAGTGCTGGCAAGGATGTGGAGCAACTTGAACTGTCCTACATTGTTGGTGAAAATGCAAAATGGTATAATCACTTTGGAAAAAAAGTTTAGTAGTTTTATATTCACACAAAACCTGCCCCCACATATTTATAGCAGCTTTATTTGTAATAGCACAAATTGGAAACAACCTAAATGTCTCTCAGGAAAGGAATGGAAAAACAAAATGTGGTACATTCATATAAAGGGATGTTACTCAGCAATGAAAAGGAACTGATTACTGAAACATGCAACCATGAGAGTGATCAAATGCATTAAGTGAAAGAAGTTAGTAGAAAGCTATAAATTACACTATTCCTTTTATATGAGATTCCAAAAATGGCAAAATTATAAAAATGGTGGACACATTATTAGTTACCAGGAGTTAAGAATAAAGGAAGTGTTTAAATACAAGGAATAGCACAAAGATGGGAAGATGGAATTTTACCATAGCTTGATTATAGTGGTGGTTGTGAGTGCATGTATTTATCAAAATTCATAGCACTGTTCACCCAACAGTGTGAATTTTAATGTATGTAAATTGTAAAATATGAATAACATATACTTTACAAATTTTAATTTTGAACAACTAGGAGGGCTCCGCAGTGGGAAAAGTACAACTTACCAGAGCATGATGACTGGTGAAATTTCTTGGAAGTGGCAATTCTTGGAGGACAAAGACTTGGTCAGGGAAAGTACAACATGAGCCTGGAACGTCTTGTTGTGAACACAGATTTAAAAATTGCTAAAAGAGGGGTGCCTGGGTGGCTAAGTTGGTTAAGCTTCTGCCTTCAGTTCAGGTCATGATCCCAGGACCCTGGGATTGAGCTCCACGGGCTCCCAGCTCAGCGGGGAGCCTGCTTCTCCCTCTCCCTTTGCCCCAATCCCCCTTGCTCATGCTTTCTCTCTCTATAGCTTGCTCTCTCTCAAATAAATAAATAAAATCATAAATAAATAAATAAATAAATAAATAAATAAATAAATAAATAATTAGTGCTAAAAGAATGATGTGACATACCGAAAAAACACAGAAGTCAGTTTGAAGGGGTGCTCACTTACAAAATCTGGAATCATTTGAACATTAAAATACATAACAATATTAATGGCTTATAACTCTTTGAATAAAATAGGAATCTGAGGGAGAGAGAGAGGGAGGGAGTAAGTGAGGGAGGGAGGGAGGGAGAGAGGGAAGAAAGAAGGAAGGAAGGAAGGAAGGAAGGAAGGAAGGAAGGAAGGAAGGAAGGAAGGACAAGATTTTTCTTTAGAACTGGATGCTAACAGGTACATTTAGTAGAAATTATGGAATTAAAATCAGAAAATAATTATTAGGTAACTGTCATAATAAACATTAATAGATTCTAAGACTAATGGGGCAAGATTTTTTATAAATGGGATATTTACATAGTTTCAAAAAACTTCCCCACAAAATACTTAATTACAAAGAGGTAAAAAAAATAACTATACAATGAAGAAACTAGGCAGACACAACTTTAATCAAATGATTAAAGTTAACAAAACAATGAGACAAATCAAAATCATGTACTACCTGATAAGATGCTATAAAAGGAAGAGATCTCTTCTATGAGAGTCTCACCAGAGTGCATAACATGAATTTAATCATGAGAAAAAAATCAGACAAACCTAAACTGCAGGACATTCTCCAAAATAACTAGTCTATAATATTTAAACATGTCAAGGTTATAAGTCAGGGAAAGACTGACTATTCTAGACTGAAGAAGATTGAAAAAAACACATGGCAACTAAAAGTAATATGTGATGCAGGATTGGATCTTTTTGCTATAAAAAGAAATTATGGAGATAATTGGCACAAAAAAAAAGAATGGGTCCCTATATTGATAAAGTAATGCATCAATATAGTAATGTATCAATGTATCAGTATTACTATTGATATAGTAATATACCAGTATTTATTGCTCAGTGTTGATGATTATATTGTGGTTATGCAGGAGAATGTCATTGTTTGCCAGAATCCTCACTTAAACATTTGGGGATAATAGAGGGTCATGTCAGCAACTTGCTCTCAATTGATGAAAAGTGTATTTTTAAAAAAGATTTATTTATTTATTTTAGAGAGAGAGAGTGAGCACATGTGCATGCAAGTGGGGGAAGGGACAGAGGGAGAGAGGAAAGCTTAAGCAGTCTCCCCTGCTCAGGGCTTGATCCCACCATGCTAAGATCATGACCTGAGCTGAAATCAAGAGTCGGATGCTTAACTGACTGAACCACCCAGGTGCCCCTAAAGAGTGTATTTTTTTTACTAATTTTGCAAAAATGAGTTTTCAAGACAGCCTCTGTTGATTGGTTGTGTCAATCTATGGAGTTCTGATAAGCCATACAAAATCGTTTTCAGGATTATCTTTTGATGAAGGGGATGAGGAAAGTAGTTTTCTACTAACTTACCATCCTTTATTTAAAGTGTTGTTTAATGGATATCAACCAGCTTGTACTTCCAACTTGCACATCATGTGAACAGAATGGGTTCCTCCTGATTTGACACTATAGAATCAGCCAAGAATTCTTAGGAGAGGAAGTTAAATGAGTATAGCATGAACTTGAAATAAAGTTGTATCAACTAGGAGATTACACAAAGTTGTGCTGACCGGGTTTGCTCAGAGGTGGCTGGAAAGAAATAGGTGAGATTGAGTATCAGAAGTGATATGAAAGAAGTCAGTGCAGTCAGCTCCTGGCATCATTCCAATCCTTCATCCCTTCCATATCTGGATGCTATCCTATTATATGGAGCCTCATGTTTTGGAAATGAGGGTTTGGTACAAGGTCAGTTCATCACAGGGTCAGTTCAGATGTTGGCCGGATACAACCTCTGCAGAGTGGTAATGCAGCAGAGTTAGTGAAAAAGTTATAGTGGCCAGAGCTACTGGAGATATTTTGAGAATATTTATTGTTTACTGCAGAAGGTTATGTCCTTCCTTGGGAACCCAGTCTATCCTTCTACTATCCAGACTTGCCACATAGCATCCTGATCCAACAGATCTACTACTAATACCATTGGATTCATTTGATCATATAGCTTATGGGGCAGGGAAGCTTGTGTTTTAGACTGGACTGCATTTGAAACCTGCAGCTTTCTGAGTCACCTAACAAATGGGTTGGATCAGTAGTTGCTTTCAAAATGCCCAGAATTCCACCAAACACTGTGCCTCCTTATAGTAGTTATGAATTGCTAAAGAAATAGGAAAAAAAAAAAAAGATGAAGAGGATGTCCCAGGATGGATGCCTCCTATTTTTAAACTCCTAAAATGTTCACATACTTCCCCATCCTTGCTCACCTGGTCCAACTGAAATATTAAAATATACTCTGGGGGCGCCTGGGTGGCTCAGTTGGTTAAGCGACTACCTTCGGCTCAGGTCATGATCCTGGAATCCTGGGATCGAGTCCCACATCGGGCTCCCTGCTCAGCGGGGAGTCTGCTTCTCCCTCTGACCCTCCTCCCTCTCATACTCTCTGTCTCTCATTCTCTCTCTCAAATAAATAAATAAATCTTTAAAAAATATATTAAAATATACTGTGAACCAGTAAGACGGCATGGCATCTGCAGGATGTCAAGATAAGTCTGCTTCTCAGAGCCTTCCTAGAACTGGTCACTACATTAGTGGGTGAAATCAAAGACAGATAAGACCAACAGGTTCTGAAATGATAACACAAATGGTGTCTAAAACAAGCCAGTAGCAAATTACAGAATCTGAAGAATGGTGCATATGTGTTTTCTATTGCTGTCATCCACAGAATTTAGCTGCTTAAAACAACTTCCATTTATTATCTTGAAGGGTCTTTGCTTAGAGCCTCGTTTTGCTCCCTTGGAGTGGTTCTACACAAATTTGGCTCAGATACCTCGGCCCTGCAATCTACCTTCTGACTTTTCTTCCTCTTCATAAAAAAATGGCACATATTTGCCACTGAGTATCCTTGTCAACCTTCTTCCTTCTCATAGAATAGGCTTTTTTCTTTTTAATTGTGTCAATACTTTTAATGCAAGCTGGTAGTGGTCCCTCCAAGACAGCTGTCTTAAAACCGTGTGGTCGAAGGTGGTGCAGACATTTTCAAGACTCTAAGGAGCCCCTTCATCTAGCTCTCTGACACAAAGCTTTAACTCTTCCTGACATCTCAGAAAGTGTCCTTCATTCTGAGCCTTGGCTTGATGTTTACTGTGAGGTCTTGAGTTACTAGCAGCACCCAGAAGTTAATCTTCACCTGAGCTAATTTCTAATTTTGAAAGGCTTTTTTCCAGGAAATCCTGGGAATAGGAACCAATTTTATTTTTTAACACAGCAAGTCATATCTCCTTTATATTTCCTCTACATTTTGCTTGAATACAGAGAAGTTTTTTTTAACTCATCTAATTTTTCTCATATTTTATGATAGGAAGATAAATATATCTAGTTGCCAATTCAATATTATTTCTAGAAATCTCAGAGCCACTAAAACTTTTTTTTTCATGTTGCTGCAAGTGACAATCTCACTAATCATTCTATAGTACAAAACTTGAGTCCTTGTTACTCCAGTGTCTGATAGAACTTTCCTTTATGCTCTTTAGGCTTTCACCTTTCAAATGGTCCCTAAGCATATGCCATGGAATTTACTATTTTGTTTTGATAGCACCTTTCTTCTGGGTACCAATTTCTGTTTCAATTATCTATTGCTATATAAGAAACCACCTTAAAATCTAATGGCTTAAAACATTAAGTATTGATTTGTTCATGATTCTTTAATATTGACAGAGTATGATCAGAACAGCTTGGCAGTGTCCCACATAGTATCTCCTAGGGCTGGAGGTCCATGAGGGCATCTTTTTTTCACATGTCTGGTGTCAGCTGGGATAGTTAGAAGAACTAGAACCAAGCTGAGCATCCCTCACTCTCTCTCCAGATTTACTTCTCTTTTGCCGGTTCCTTCTCAAACACTTTCAAATGATCTCTCTATTCTACAGGAAAAAAAAAAAATGAAGGTCTTCCAAATTTAGAGTGGGCACAACTCCACATCCCGACACCAACCCTCAGTCACCGGACACATGAAGGACTTCTTTGACTCCATTGCACATACTCATTTGTCCATAAATGTGTTTTCTTCATCCAGAATGGGGAAATGCTACTGATTTCTAACAGCTCAACTTAAAATGTCACCAGTTCCCTTATCATTTTTTTTCAACATACCTTACCCTCTTCTCTTACAGCTAAGATGATAATATATTCTAATATAATTGTTTACTTGTTTACTCTTGTTTCAACGTAAGTATTAATAGCTTACTTTTCACTATTGAAAGTATCCTATTTCAGAGATAATACCTTCCCACAATTAATCAAGAGACTACACTACTAATATATTTTAAAGAATATGTGTAAGATGGATTTTTTTTTTTTCTGTTACAACATGAACATTTGGAATACATGCTTTATTAGTATCTATGTCTCCAGAGGCCTGTTACAATGTCAGGGCTAAAAATGTTTCTATAGTAAACGAAAGGTTAAGAATGTAGAAAGTAATTAAAACCATTCTGTATTTCAGCATACCTGATAATGGTAATTCCCTTGCAACCGATAACTGTATATTTGAGGCCAACCAATTCACCAAAAACAAATCATTGAATGCCAAAATTTAGTGTGAATTGGTCTTTCACTAAATTGGACATTTATCAATTTGCTTTTAGGCAAATTGGCATCCTATGAATTGATTCTTGGTAAATTTCCTAATGCTCTGTCTCTTTAATGGCCTTAGAAGGGTCAACCCGTATAATTGAAGCAGTTGATTCTGGGTGGTTTGCTTTGTAGGGAGAGCAAATTAATCTGCATAAAATTGACTTCTTTACAGTTATTTTTGTCAGGATAACAAATAATAATTACTTTTTATTCTCTTCAGTATTTTAGATTTCAAAAACCTGGTCAGCCTAATTAATCCTATCTTTAAAAAGGAAAGAAAAAAAATACTTTATCTTAATACCAAACCATTTTGAAAGTCATCCAGGATTTTGAGAAAGCCTACAAGGTATGTGAGAATTATACTTTGCTCCTGCCCCCACTTCTATTCAAAGCATTTCTTTTCATGTGTTAATTCAATAGAAAAGAGACTGGACTTCAAGTCTGTCTCTCTAGTATGTACTACATACTGGGAATGTGATAAATGTATTTATTCATTTTAACCAAATTCTACCACAACAAAACAATTTAGAGGCCCCATGGAGTCCATTATAATGGGATTTTACCTGTACTTTGATTGAATTAAAGAATCCTATATAGAAATCAGCTATTTAAACATCATCCTCAAGGACCTGAATCACAACGTTTTTCTCTGAAGGAGCACATTATTTACCATAGTTTTGGACAGAGGCTAATTAATCCACATTTTGGATGGTACCACTGCTGGCTTCTGACAATGTGCTCTGCATCCCACCACTCACATAATTCTCTCCATAGAAAACCTGCATGAAATTTTCTAAACAGGAATCCACATGAATTTTTTGGAAATAGCTTAGACTTTTCATTATGCCTCTGGTGTTTATAGGGGGATTATATTTTTTTCACACTAAATAATATCATTTATTCAAAATCAGAAAATTGTTTACACAATTTTATCTTATCCATTTACCTTTCTTCCCAAGATGTGTTTTAATATAGATGGTAAATACAGCATGACTACTTTATATAGTCATAACATCAACTGAAATAAGATATAATGACAAGCAATAATCACCAGAAAGCCATCTCATTATGATTATTTTAGCATTTGATAGAGGTTTTGCCTAAGGCAAAGCCAGGAGCTTCATTTATTTCAAAGAGATAAAAACAAGGAAATATGCACATTTGGCATTAAATATTATTATGCAATCAAGGTCTATGAAAGGTGGAGAGGAAATTTATATTCACATGTACATTCTTTCTGACCTTTGAGACTTCCCAGTGACCACAGGGACACTGTCATCCTAGCTATTCTGCAAGTCTAACTGCAGCCCAGTCTGAAGAACCAAGGATGGCACACATCTTTGTAATAACATCAGATTTCCATGTGACAAAACATTTGCTATTATATGTTATTTTTTTAATTGCAAAGCTGATGAGTTTAAGTCAACATATTTCTTTCCTGCTCCTTCTGCTTGTCAGCTGTAGCTGGATTGATAAAATGCAAATGAACAAATCATTAACGAGTACTGGTTATGAATCTCTCAGGCAGTTCAGGACCCTATCAAATCCTGCACCTATTACTTTGTGTGATTGATGTACTATTGTAAGTGATTGTTCCTGATCTTATTAAATCTTATTGATTTTTTCCCAGTTTCTATTTTATGCAGGGCCAGGCTTGGACTATTATGAATGTTGCTGAACACTGTTAATCAAGCTTACACAGCTATTTTGATGGCAAACAATTAGAACTCTGCAGCTCTACCTTGCAATTAGCTTCAGGGATATGGACCTCAGCACCATAATAATGAAAGAGACCTCCTTCAAGCACGATAATGAGATTTACAATTATGACCCCAAATAACCTCTGAAAATAACCAATCTGCAAATTCAGATGTGTTTATCAATAATTTCTTCATTTTTATGAAAATGCATTTGAGAATTTTTCTCAAAAATAATATTTCCTAGCAGAATATTCTTGCTACCCCTTTAATATATCACAAACGAAGCTTAAACAGTTTTAATTATGTAAAATTGCTGTTGTAAATACTTTGTATGATAGCTGACTTACACATGCATAAGCAGATTAAAAATAATAACTCAAATACTTTCTCAAATAGGAGCATGAAATTCATATTTTCCAAATATGACAGTAGAACTTGTTAAATGGAATACAGAACATAAGTATCATTTGTTTTTTATTAGTCGTTTTATTTAACAAATTTTTATTAAGCATCTACTATGTGAATAGCACTACTGTTGAATCTAGCAATCATACAAAGATAATCGTACACAACTTCCTTCCAGATTGCTCTTATATAATATTATAAATGTTTAAATTAATATGGCGAGAGTATCCACATCAATGTAATTCCATTTAAATCTATTGGAAAGAATCTCATGGATACATTTTATTCCAAACCTTTACATTCCTTAGGCACAAATTCTTTTTTACTCATTTCTAGCAAAAGACATCATTTCCTTCTTTATTTAGAATGTAGTAGCTGGTGAGATTTTTCTTCAACCACATCTTTTCCCTCTTGTCACTTAGGAAGAAATGTTGTCTTTACCTATTTCTTCAGCAATGATTTTATTCCTATACCCTCTCTACTTATTTGCCTCACTGCATTAATTATATGTTTCTAGTTTATACCTGCTTTATTTCCACTGACCCATTTTTCTTTGAAAAACACGGGTTGCCTCTCCCTAGAGCAAAGCAACTAATTAACTAACCATCCCAACTTATATTTGATGCTGGTGTTATGTAACTCTACAATTTTGTTCACAATCTTTCAAAATTTTGCATCTAGTGTTTGATAACTGTGGTCTCCGCTATAAGGCATATGGCATTTTGAAGAACAGCTCTGTTGGCAAAGGCTAAAAATAAACCATTAAACTTCCAGAGTGTTTAATAGCAAGAAACATGTTAAGACAGACCTCACCCATCCTGAAGCCTCACTATACGTCAGGCGTAGGGTGAGGTTGATACAAGGTGAGCTGTGATAGAGTCAGGGATATTAGTTGTCTACAATTACTAATTCCTGGCCCATTATAGCCTGGCCTGCATGTCTCCCAGTTAAACAAACAGCCATTCTGATTTTAACTTCCTTATTTTTCTTAGTGGTACCTTGCAATGAGAAGTAGAAAGATCAAGATAGTAAAGGTCAGAAAATAGCAAATTTGGAGTCTTGTTTAAAACCACTTACACATTATATAACATTAGAAAAATTACCTCAATCCTTCTGAGCCTCAGTTTCCTCATTTGATATTTAGAATTCACCACCGTCCATTGTCAAGGATTAGAAATTATGTTTTATAATAATGTATTGCAGTGCATATGATCATAAATTGCCTACTTCAGTTATGTCATCTTCCCAGAGAATATGTCTCTACCAGCCCTACTTTGAGAGAAATAGGCTTCATAACCTCCTACTCATCTACCCATTGTCAATGCTAATTAGATCAGGGGAGACATTTGACCCCAGCCTAAGCCAAAGAGAAATTCTCTGTCTCTGTCTCTGTCTCTCTCACTCACTCATTCTTGCTCTCTCTCACTTTCTCAATCTTTCTCTCTCTCCCATTTTAACTAACATAAGAAGAGTTTATCAACATTTAAGAGTGACTTTCTATCCTATAAAATTAAAACCAGAGTTTTCATCAATGCAAGACAAAGCTAAATGCGAGTTAAAATTATAGGGAAGCATTTGGACAGCCTGCCGAAACACAGCATAAAATGGTGCAGATGTGCTTATAAAAATAGGTTAAGATACCCACGGTGGGAAGTGATGAAGAGATAAAGAAAAAGTGGCATGGGAAAGAGAGAGAGAGTGATGTAGCGCACAAGCACATCCAGGCAAGCCCTGTCTTGGTTCTTGATGTTCTCCAGTTACTATAAAATCTGGCTGTGTTTTAATGATATGAAACCTTATCATCTTAACCTTTCCTTACATTTTGTTTTGTGTTTGTTTGTTTGAGCTAATCTTAGTCAATCTTTGTCCAACAAATTGCAGCTTCTGTTACTTATTCATTCAAGGGGGTTTCTGATGACTTATTCCAGGCTCAGAGAGCAGTAGTGAAGAAATCGGACAAAAATGCTGCCTTTTGAATCTTTCCTTGAACTTCCTCTCTTATAAGTCTTCCTCTCTCAAAACCTTGGAGTAATTTGCATCATTTACTCTTTTAAATTTCTTATCCAATTCATCAATGGATCTTGGGAATTCTTACTTGTAGGTATTGCCTATTCTTTCCACTGACTCTGCCCTGGGCCAGCCCCTGGTGGGAGCACACACACCTTCTGCCCAGGCCTCCTCATCTCCTTTGTCACACCTTTCCAGACTGTCCCAAAAACTCACAGACAAATCACAGAGACAAACTTTGACTGTGTTATTTCCTTGTTTTTTAAAAAATTGATGACCAAGTGTTCTTACTACAATAAAATCAAGTTTAAAAGAAATTGATGACTTTTTACTTATCCATAAATCCAAACTCCTTTTAGCCATATATTAAAAGCTCACTAACATCAACCAATTTTCCCAACTAGATTTTCTACCAACTTCTAAATCAATTTCTCTACATTATTAATACTATATATAATTTTATACTTGCTTCTCTTGTTTGTACTTATATTCTTTTTCTAGAGTAAAGTACTTCTTTCTGTTTGAATATTTACTTCTGGAAATGTTTTAGACTTTGCAATAATACTTTCTGGGTTTAAATCTTAGTCTTCTCCCTTTTTTCCTCTGTGTAACATTGAGGGTGGTATTTAACCAACCTGTGCCCTGATTGTTTTATCTACTTAAAGTAGTACTATCTTGTAAAGCTTTTCACTTTTTTTTTAGGATTGTGGTAGACAGCTTCTAAGATGGACTCCAGTGACTTTCTTGTTTTCACACACTTATGTAATGTCACGCTTACGATTATGCCAAACTTTTTGACTTGCTTCCAATGTATAAAATATGGCTGAAGTGATGGACGTAACTTCTGAGATTAGGGTACAAATGACTGGCTTCCATCTTGGGTGCTCTCTCTTGTTCTCCTTTGGAATGTTCACCTTGGAGAAAGCCAGATGTCATATCATGAGGCAGCCCTATGGAGACGGCCACTTGAGTAAACTTGTAAGATCTTCTGAGGCCTGCTAACAACCAAGTGAGTTTGGAAGTGTGTTCTTCATCCCCATCAATCCTTCAAATTACTGCAGTATTGACTGAATGACAATTTGACTACAACATTATGAAACATCTAGACCCAGAGTCCCCAGGTAAGCTATGCCTGGACTCCTGACCCACAGAAATTGGGAGATAATAAATGTTTGTAGTTGAAGTTGTTAACCTGGAGCATAAGTTGTTATCCTGTAATAGATGACTAAAAGAAGAATTAAATAAAATAATGATAATTTATGTGAAGAGCTTAAATACAAAAAATATGTTAACTGCTAATTGTATTGCTAATACCATGGGCCACATTCACACTTCTCTCTTCTGAATTTTTATGGGGTAAATACATTACAATCTATAGCAATCTTATGGTTATAATTTGGCACCCTAGATTGTTAAATAAATTATATATATCTACCAAGATTGGAAGATCAAAACTGAGTTTCTACCCCTAGTACTTCCAAGCATTGCTGTCACCAAATTTCATCAGCCAACTATCTGCTATGGTCTGTCAAACAGAGTCCACATTGTGCATGATCTGGAATTCTGTTATGTGCTCGAGAACTTCCTGAGCCAATCCTTTGGGGTTGAAGGTCGTGGCATTGACACTGTAGTTTCTCATGGAGAAGGACTCTGCTGGGGCCTTCATGACTGTTAGGGTGGCCCTGCGGAAGTCATCAGTGTACATCATCATCAGGAGCCTTGCACTAAGTTGCAGGTTGCACTCAAATTTGCTATGCTTTATAAGCATTTAAAGAAATTATATACACACACAGATATATATATACATATATATATACACAAACATATATACATATTTGTATATGTATATATGTTTGTATTTGCATGTGTATATATTTGTATCCATATCTATATGGACATCATACATTATGTATTTATATATGAGCATCATATTTATATATATATATTTATATAAATATAGATATACATATAAATATAGATATACATATTTGTGCACACACACACACACCCCTATATGGATGTGGATACAGATATATGTATGTCTTTGAGGTCAAGACTCTTTTGCCTTTATCTTTCCCAAGCACTGTGCTAAACCTATACAAAATGTGAATTTATTGCATAATGAATAAATTGATGCCAAATAGAATGACACACTTTGATCCATTAGGCTTGTTTTAAGAAAACTCTGCAAGCTACAGAACTGGTATTTCTAGAATCCATTTAGGGTGACAGTGAATTGGGTCAAAGGGAATTAAACAGATGGAATTATCTGGTTTCATTTGAGTGAGCTGAGAAAATAGAGATAGCATAGCCTTAGTTTCCATAGTCAGCAGCATATAGCCTTTCATTTAATATTGGACAAATATAGATAATCAAGACCAATTTATATTATCAAAAATTATTTCAAGTGCTAGTAAATACTAAGCCTACATACCACTAATCTTGAAAGCTTATATTGTGGAGGAAGAAATTTGAATTGCATTGTGTGTGCTTTAAATGTTGTCAAACTGCTAGCTTATTTGTTTATGTGCCTTTCTTCATCACATCCATTAGTTTAAATATTACATGGTTACACAAATTAAACTGATAGGGACATACAGTTAGAAACCTGGAGGCAAGTTTCTGACGTAAAAAGCATACAGATTTGGTAGACTGACAGATCTGGGCTCAAATCCAGATTCAGTCACTTGCTAAATTTGTGCCTTTGAGCAAATTATATAAATTTTCTTAATCTCAGTTTCTCATTGTCTAAAATGGGGTAAAGTGGGGCGCCTGGGTGACTCAGTCAGTTAAGCATCTATCTTCGGCTCAGGTCGTGATCCCAGGGTCCTGGGATCGAGCCCCACATGGGGCTCCCTGCTCAGCTGGAGCCTGCTTCTCCCTCTCCCAGTTCCCCTGTTTGTGTTCCCTCTCTCACTGTGTCTCTCTCTGTCAAATAAATAAATAAAATCTTTAAAATAAATAAATAAATAAAATGGGGTGATGATATTTGCCTCATAGAATTATTTCAGGAATTAAATCAGGTTATATAATATCTGCTACACAGAAATCACTAGTCTTTTGCCCATACTATTTTTAAAAGCATGTTCATATAAATGGTTCACATTGAAAAATAAAAACTAAAACAAAAAACACAGAAATTTACTAATTAGCGAATACCACAAAAACATCCAAGTTCAAAAATAATGCCTGATGTCCAGCTAATTTTCATTGACTATCCCATGGTGGCAGGCCTTGAGTGGGGCAGTGTAAAAGTGCCAGGAACAATAGCAGCCAAACTGCCAAAAGGACTATGAATAGGTTCTTTTCTCATCATACTTCTAAGCCTCAGAACTGTCAAATTATCCAAAGGAATTTTACAAGAGAAATTATTTTAATCATTTCTGAGGATATAAGTTACTTACAATTTCCTCCTTGCTGTTAAGCTTTCCTAGGTCCCAAGTATATGAATACCAACTGTCAGCTATTTTTATTTACTTGTTTTTAAATGGTCTCTCAAAATAATTTGGAGACTTACTGAAAACATAAGTTAAATGATACAAAGAACATTAGGTTGAGCAATACTAGAACAACAACAACAACTTTAAATAAAGTGGGTTTTGTATGAATTTATACCGTGTTTTGAAATGGGGATTTAAGAAAGAATGTAAATAATTGATTTGAAATAAACCTTTTTCTGCCATCTTTGTAATCATTCCCTTGCAATTGACCCAATCTTCTTGTATTTCTCTCCCTCCTTATAATTTCCTGACAAGGCCATGGGACACTGGTTAAAAGTTAAGCCCAAATATTCACCTACTTTGCACCTAACATAGGGTTGCTAACTAGGTAGGGAGAAAAACCTCCAAATGCTGAGTAACCCTACTTCATGACCATAAATATCAAATGAACATATGATAGAAACGGACCACCTTGTCACCCTAACCTATAGTATTCCCTTACATAAAGATAACTATTTATATCAACTTTTTTTTTCAAAGATTTATTTATTTATTTTAGAGAGGAGGGAGAAAGAGAGAGAGAAAGAGAGAGAGACAGACAGTGGCAGTGGGGGGAGGGGAAAGGGAGAAAGAAGTCCAAGTAGACTCTGCCCTGATCATGGAGCCTGACGTGTGGCTCGATCTCACGACTCTGAGATCATGACCTAAGCTGAAACCAAGAATTGGACCTTTAACGGACTGTGCCACCCAGGTGCCCCTATACCAACTTTTCTATTCAAACTTTCAAAATGCTCCCCCACCCTCCAGTGACTCACCTATAATCCATAACTCCCATCACCACACACACATAAATATATAACCCAGAGACCGAGAGAAGCACACAAACTCTTAGCTGATCTCCTAGGTTTAAGAACACCTTCATCTTCTTCCCACCAAATCGTTCTAACACTTTCCCTTCAGTTACAATGGGTAAAATGTGCCCATTCAGATCCAAAGTCAAATCCTTTCCTATGGATCTGGATCTCAGTTCCCTCTCACATTCTCAAGGACTCTGCTCTTGCAATCATAATTTACTCTTGGATTATTAATTTTCACTACATTTTGTCTTTAGCATACAAACATACTCTAGTATCTTCCATCCTAAAGAACTGATCAGTCTTCCTTTCTTGAAATATTCCCTTGGATTTTATGACACTCAGTTCTCCCTGTTCTTCCATACTCATACTGTTCTTTTCCATCTCCTCTGCTGATAGTCCTCCTTCACTCACGCTGTATGTCCTGCTGGCTCCAGGATTTCAAGTAGGTCTTTTATTTTCTCTATGTTGAATCTCTGCCTAAGTAAGACCATTCCATACTTGACATTTTTATAAGTGATCTGATAGACGTATGAAGAGTACAGTGAGGATGTAATCATAAAACAGATTTTTCTTCAATTATTGCCTTCAATTATGAATTCTTGAATATCCTATAATAGCATCTATGGCAGCGAGCATACATTTCCAGTCACTTTCAGCTATTATACTATTCAGTCAAATTAACTTTAAAACTTATAATTGTTTTCTACCTGCTCTTAAAACTCCTAAGGTAAAGGATATATCTAATGACACTTTGGTGGTTCTCAAGAAATATGGAATATGCCTAGGACCTATTATTTCAACATTGGAGCTCTAATCATCTATCTGGACAACAGGAGAGGAAAGCACAGGGCATCCTGCTGCACTTGTATATCCCATTGTCTACCTGACATTTCCCCTTGGCTACATAACGTGTGCCTCAAAATTCATTTGGTCAAAATAGAACTCTTAATTTCCCAATCCCTCCGCAAACCTATTTCTCTATCAGTCTTTCATATCTCATTACATGTCACTATTATCTATCCAATTGGTCATGACCAAAACATAAGAGTTATCTTTGATTCTTCTTTACCTTTCCCCCACCCCCTCCTTCAATCCAAGAGCAAATCTGTCATCTTCATATTTAAATATGCATTCCAAACTCATGTATCTTTTTTAGATCTCCAGGGTTACCAGCTTAGTCCACAGAACCACTCCTTAAATGACTGTGACCATGACCATTGCAAGAGCCCATTAACTGGTCTCCTACTTCCATTCTTGTTCCTGGAATCCATTTACTACACTCCAGAGAGAGCAGTCTCTTGAATGTGAACCTGATTGTCACTCCCCTCTCCTAAGCTTCAGTGGTTGCCTGCTGCATTCTGAACAAAATGAAAACTCTTCACCATCACCTAAAAGACCTTCCATGAGCCAGTCTCACAAGTCTTCTTTCTATTGTTTGAAAATAAGCTAGTTTTAACTTGGAGCCATAGTACTTGTAAGCCTTTCTCCGTGGAGCACTCTATGCCCACACCTACTCATAGCCGCCTCTCTCTCTCTCTCTCTTTCTCTCTTTCTTTTATTTTCTTCTCGTAATTTAGGTCTCAGCTCAAATATTTCCACTATGTGAAAACTCCCTTGGCCACCCAATCTACCTTAGTTTTTCCCATCTCATCATTCTTTATCATACGATATAGTTTTAATTCCCTTCTCAATTGCCACTATCTGAAATTATCTTCTTCATTTATTTGTTTAATTGGTCATTCCTTTTCCTCCCAATAGAATATCAGTTTCATGAGAGGAAGGACCTTGTCTGTTTGGCACAGACAATATTATGTGTCCACAAGTCCCATTTTCTTTTCCTCTTGGGCATATAGACTGTATTTCCTGGCTCCCTGGCAACCACGCATGGTTAGTTCAAGCCAATGGAATGTAGGCAGAAGTTATCTGTAATGCTTTCATGCCTGGACTTTAAAGCATCTGGAGACCCTCCTCAGACAATTGTGAATAATCCAGTGACAGACATTGAGAAATCACCAGCAAACAGGAGCCATGATCCCTTGATCAACATATGGAGTGCTAAATCCAAATACACCTTTGGACTGCAATGTGAGTGAAAAATAGCTTTTAACACATTAAGTCATTAAGCTTTTAGAGTTGTTGATTATAGCAAGTAGCTTACTTTGACTATTATATCTTTCCTGTTCATTGCTATACTCACAGTATCTTTAACAGTAGTGCACTAAAAATATTGAGTGAATGAATGAATGAATGAATTATTAGATGTTCAGTAACTTAATTTTTATTTGCAAATCTGAGTATTTTAAATGCATATCCTTGCATAGTATATGTATATATATATTTTTTTTTAAGAGAGGGAGGGGCAGAAGGAGCAGGACAGAGAGAATCTTAAGCTGGCTCCACACCACATGTGGAGCCTGACATGGGGTTCAACCCCACAAACTTGAGATAATGACCTGAACCAAAAACAAGAGTTGGGTGTTTAAGTGACTGAACCACCCAGGCACCTCTTCATGCATAGTATATTTAACTGAGAAATTTTCAAGCGTAGACCTCTTTAATGATTGGAATATTTTTCTAGTGGTAAGCTAATACTAGTTAGAAAAGTTTAGATAAAGGTAAGAATTACATAGAATTATTATTGATTTGAAAATCAACCACAACTTCTTTGACTAGAAACACTGTAGGAGTGTCTTGCAAGAGAAACTAATGGGGAGATACCTGACTCTCCTGTTTCTAACTGAGAAAAAGATATGTCCATAAATAGCAAACTACAAGAATTATTAGAATTATAGAAAATACCCTACTGACAGTCAGATCAGACTTTGCTTTTCTTTAAAAATTGATCTAAATGAAAATCATGTTTTTTATTTAAAGTTTGGCAGTTAAAAAGTCAAGTTTAGATACAGTCTTTTAAGAGCTATAAAAAATCATAGAAGCCAGTGTTTTACTGTGTTGGTAACTGTAACTAGATAATAAGTCAATTTCCCAAAGTTATAGTAATAGAAAGTTCATCTGAAACTGGGACCCTGATCCCTTATTTCTTAGTCACTCATTCATTTCCTGACACTGGATTTTAAAGATTCAGGTTTTTGCATAAAGTGACTACTTTTGGCTTTTTCTCTTAAATTTGTTTAATTACACTGAAAGAATCCTCTGTCAATACTCTGAAAAATGATACAATTGTCTCCAGCTAAATTATAAGTTATTGAAATAAGTTATTGAAACTTCAATGCTTGTTCACTAAGTATGAAAAAATACATAGATGCAAATAATAAATACAAAACAAAAAGACTTATATACTTAAAAACTATCTCTGTCAGTCAGGTTTAAAACTATTTTTCCCTTTTTTTCTCCTATTATACCTCTTATCAAATGTCACCTGGACATTTTGATTCTACCTGGAAGATATCACTAACTTTCATCTTTTTATTTCTATTAACATAGTTACAATTCTAACTATCTTCTGCTTGAGTTATTTCTGTAATGTCCTAAAATTAGCATAGTTGTAGGAGGTGATGTTTCTTCATTGTTTAAGATTGACTCTGGCATGCACATCCACCATAGCCTCCTTGGAGGTCTGGAAAATTGGTGTATTAATTTGTTCAATTAATTAGCACACCTTTATTGATCTCTAATCCCTGAAATAGGCACTATATGTGTGGAGATCAACTCAGTATCTAGGCAAGGGGCAGATATTAATATAGCTTGATAAGTGCTAGGAATGTAAGTCATAGAAATAGGGCTTCACTGCTGTAAGAGCCAGAATAAAAACAAATACTCCCCAAAAGTATTGAAGAAATTTCACTGAGAAGGTGACATTTTAGGTGGATCTCAAAGAACCACTTCTTGAATTATAAAATGTTTGAAAGCTGCTCTTGAACTAAAGGTTTCAAGATAAATAGTTCAGAAAATTGTTAGCAGTCTGAAAAATTGTGAGAAGTTTAGAAAATTGGCAATGTAGGTTAATTGGAGAATGGAAGATGATGCAGCTCCAACATCTAACATCGCATAGATAGCCAGAAGGTTCTTTATTTTCTGGCTGACTAAACAGGGGCCTTCATCATTCTACATAGCTTCATGTGCATTCATTCAAAATCTATCTTCTTGGTCAAAGAAGGTTGAAGAATGCCTGAGGAGAAGTATTGGAGGCATGTCTGGAAAAGAAGGAAAAACAGATTATGGAGGCTTATATTTCTTTTTCTGAGATAATTTAGGTTTCATTCTTTAGGCAGTAGTAAAGCAACAGGAGTTTTAAAGAGTCAAGTTGATGAAGGATGAGCAGGTCTACCAGTGAAAAAGCTAGGGTTAGCTGGTGGAGACAGATGTAGTGAAAGATTTTGGAGCTCATGGCATTGCGTAGGTCTAGACTAAGGCAATGGGAAAGGAAGGATTAAAAGAAGCAAAATTCCAGAGTCATTTCTGCCACCAGAGAAGATGTAAAATCTATGGACTTTGTCTACTGAATGAGGAAGCAGGATCTAAGATCGAAACAAGTGTTATAGATGATAAGCCCTTGGGTTAATAGAAACAACGTATTTAGAGAATAGGAACACAAGAAGCAAAAGAAAGTGATTTACTTGAAGACTGGGGGGAAGAAGGTGGATAACAGGATACATTTGATGTAGGATAAACTAGATATTTTTTGTTAGGCAGGATTTAAAAACCATCATGAAACCTGTTTTTTCATCTAAAAAATAATCTTTAAATGTTATCAAAACTATTAATAGCATGTACAAGATATTAGGACATTACTAACCATGAAATTCTAAGTTTAAGCCAAATTTAAATGAAATTGTCAATCAGGTTAGCTTTATTCTTATTCTAGACTTTTTGAAAATTATACCACTTGTGTATTAATTCTGTGAATTCATTCTTAGGACTCCTACTTGTATTTTGAATTCATGTTTCTTCTGGAATATGCACACCAAGTAACTACTGAGTTTTAGTTAATCTTCACTGATCTGGTCAGTATGAGTTTATAACTGTCTTCTGTTAAGATGGTAAATTTTAGTTATTTGGACTAAATAACTTCAAGCTCAAAATAACCCTGGGGGTTGAAGCTATTTCTAAGTAATATCTTAAGTGACTCTAACAGCTATGTTTAGTTCGTTCTGACTCAAGTTTGCTTGAGATTGACATATAGCAAAAATAGATATTTCTGTCTTTTTTTCCTCCAATGTCAAGTTAGGGGGGAAAAGCTATTAGAATTTCAGGCATCTTGCTTAGTTTAAGAGTGTTCTCACAATAATTCTTTACACAAATTATTACTTGATGATCATCTACTACTCTAGAAATGACTGAAAAGTCCATGGGCCACAGAACTTGAAAACATCAAGACAATTTCACCCTTTCAAAAGCTTACAACACAACTTTATGATGTTTATCATTCTCTGTATGGGGAAAATATACAATGGGACAAGTTGAAGTCTCGAAAAAAAGAAATAAGCCTTTTATGGTAACAGTAACAGGCCATTCCCAATAATCCCTAAAATTACTCTTAGATGTGGGCACTCATGAATTTCTTTTAGCTATTATTTTGCACCATGGAATGAGGGGGTTACAGAGGCAATGTCTGAAAATCTCAACTGTAAGCGCAATGTTGCCTCTGAGCCAGGATCTGCTGTTAAGTTGCGGCTGTTTGTTAAAATTAGCCCTAATCCAACTCTGAATTTCCTTACCTCTGGGTGCTCAAGAACATAGTCATCTATTCTGCACAGAACTCCATGTTAACAGCTTTAAGTATATATGTATATATATAATTTATACATTTATTAAAATGTATATATAATGTATATTTTATATATATATATATACCTCTTAACATCACAATAAAAAGAGAATTCAAATAGAACAGGGAGACATGAAACTTATTCCTGAGAAGTTCTAGTTGCAGAGAGAGGATAAAAAAAAACATAGAATAGCTTAGAAGTTGTGGTAATAAATGAAAAAGTGATCAAATTTGATGCCCCCCACACACACAAAGTCCTTAGGGAGGAGAGAGTAGTCAGTCTGCTTAATAAAAATTTTAAAAATTAAGAAAAAAGTGTCAAAGGTGGTATTTTTAGAGTAACATGCGTTATTTTTACCTGCTTAAAACTTTTTCCTTCTTTTTTTGCAGCCAATATAGAAACTGTTAGAAAATAGAAATAATATAAAAAGTCATTTATATTCCTACTAACTAGAGATAATAAGCATATGTCCTTGTGTTTCTTTGTAGCTCTTGCCCCTATAATTACCTAATTTACAAATTTACTCTCTTCATCTCTGAGTGGATACTGTGGTGTGCCACCCAAATTCCCCTTCAACCCCGAGGCATTCATTTCTCTGCTTCTGGGAGTGTCGGAACAGCACTTAGCTGAGTGGGTCCTTGAGAGTCACCCTCAGATAAAGAGATCCCTGTGAGATTGAATCCCTTGTTCCAACTGCCTTGTAGTTCGACTCCTTCCTCAGCTCAGTCCTGCTTCATTTCCTTAAGGTGTTGATCCCAAACCCAAGGACAGTCCTTATAAAACTTCCTGCAAGCAGATATCTATCTCAGAGTCTGTTTCCCAGGAAACCTCACTTAAACCCTCTTCAAATAATTTTTGAGTCAGTATCCCCCCACTTGAAAATATACATTATCAATTCAGCATTACTAATTGAAACCTAGGTGTAAAATATTTTCAGGGACTTCATGGCCTTTTATTCTATGAACATAATTTACTTAACCATTCCCTATCACTGCACATTTAAGACAAGGAGTTCAGGAGATACAAGAGAGCTGCAGGAAAGGAAGCATTGGACATAAGGCCTGGGAGGTAAAATGAGCAAGTGTAGGAAAGAGATGCATATTTACCTTGACAAAAGCAGAGAGTCTAAAAAGCAAGAATGGTAAGAGAAGAAATGTTATTGATAATGGAAGTCTAAAAGCAAAGGTAAAAAAGGTAGCGTTAGAATAATGAAGGGTAAAGCAGATTACTCAAAAAAAAAAATATCAGGGGAGAAAGCTATTCTAGAGGGTACATGGGAATTAAGTACAGTGGAGAAAACCTGGAGACTAGGTCTCCAGTGCTCCTCTTTGTGTGGAGGAGAGACCTGGGATGCCTAGGATTAAGTGTTGGCTATTAAGTTGGAAAGGGAGGCTCAAGAAACATAATAGACTCCCCCACAAGATGTCAAGGCTCAGTGATGGATTAGATCTAGTGAGCAAAATAGAAAGGGAAAGGGAAAATGAGGATAAGATATTTAGCCTGGGGGATGGGAGGAAGATGAAGCTTTTAATGGTGGTGGTGAAATTCAGAAAGTGTGACCGTCGGTAGCAGAAGATGATTAACTTGCCATCTATAGGTTAAATTCTTGATGTCAGGGTTTACCAGGGAAGATCATATGTAGGACAGGCTCAATGTGTTTTTTTCTTATCAGTGTAAAATGTGCAAAAAATTAAGAAAGATTTTTAATTGTACCAAGAGAAAAAACAAGATCATGTCACAGCAGCTAGTACATATAGGTATGCACAACACCGAGTCTTCTCAAAGAAGCAATTAGCATATTAACAGTAAGACGTCTTACCTATTTAAACAAATTGTATGTGTTTGTATGCATGTATATATACACATAGATTCTCTAAGAATATTATAATTGTACATTTTTTCTATAACCTTGAAAACTAAGTTTAGAATGTCAAATTTCTTGGGACAATAAGCAGATCTCATATTTGTAGAGAAATAAATACATTATTTAATCAATACTAAATTTCATTTCTCATAATAACAAAAGCATAGACATATTTTTATAACTGAACCAGTTTTGCAGCATTTGGATGTAATTCATAACGTATACCTGATGTTAAATATACGATGATAAGGATTATTTGATGAATGAAAAAAATATTAAAGTTGTTTTGAAAATTAGCTTGGAATGTTAAATTCTTGCCACAATCAATTTAAGGATTATTCATTGTTGAACCATTTTGACAACAGAGCACAAGTGTTAATTGGTAGCTTATTAATACAATCCACTTACCACTGATTCTCACCCCAGCTTGTCCACATAGTCTATTCATTCCTTATCCCCACACAAAATCTTGAAGTTATTTCAAGGAACCCTTGAGGAGCCTCCAGGTTCTTGTATATTACATTAAGTTCTGGCCTTCCAGGCTGATGTCAGTTGCCTAAGAAGTCATTTGAGAGTCCGTTGGTTCTTTCCTTGCTTCCAAGTCCCATTGAGTTAAAGATACCATTTAGGTGCCAAGGGTACAATCTTTCAATGTTTCAAAAGCCACAAGTAACATGCTAAAGTTGTATCAGTTTCTCTGCAGGCTCAATGAGGTTAAGGAACATTACACTGTACATAGAAATAGAAGAAACAATTTTGTAGGCTGCCTTACATTTTGTCACCTTCCCTTTTAAAGCCTCTCTTTCCCCCCACAAAATAATTCCCCATAAAAAATTTCTTTTTTTTTTTTCATTTAGAGCTTTTTTTCCATAAGGCCCTGACACAAGTTCATGATATCTGAGACAATTACCGTATTACCAAGCCCATGATTTCCTTTCTATTGCATGGACCTCTTAGCTCTTTGCCACCCAACGTCCTTTATAAAAATGACTCAGATTGACACCAGCACTGTGGCTAAAGTAGATATCCCTCATTTGTGCCTCCTCTCAGCAACAATTTGGCATCTATTCATGGACAAAGTGCCTTTGTGGGAGCCTTTGTTTCTTCCATCAAATAATTTGCTTATCCTTCATTATTCTATGTCTAGCCATTCTATTCTTACACTTAATAGAGGTTTGCAAAAAGATTTTGTGATTCCCAGGAAATTCAGGGGCCCATGAATTGGCTACAGAAGATTTCTTTAAATGTGATATTTATGACAATTCTTCTCAGTGTGCATACACACAAAGCTAATCCTCAGAATAATCAAGAAAGCCCACGTATCAATTATTTGTGCTATGCGTAGAAAGCCAAGGTGGTCCAAGACACACTGAAAGCAAGGGAAGAGAGAAACAAGAGTGCTTCTCTTCTTCATACCAGCTACGTGAGTGTCTTAACCTGACTATCTATAAGCTGTTTAGAACCAGGCTAGCCTTTGAAGCTAACCTTGGTTAGGACATCTTTGAGACTGTTCCCCTTTCTCCTCATTCTCTGTTACACATTTTTGCAAGTGTTGTGTATATGTTGTTTGCCAAAAGTTCCTTTCTGGGGTAGTAATCAGGAAACTATAATTTCAGGAATGAAGGACAAGATACAAAGTGACCTACGCTTGTCCTTTTTTTTTCTTTTCTTTTTTTTCCAAAGTCACAATTGGAACTATGAAGCTGGTTTTGTCTCTGCCAAGTTGGGCAAGGAATCTTGGCTGAAATATGCTCTTCTAAAGACATATGTATTGGGGCTTCTTTGGTGCCACTGGCTGAAAAAGCAAAGGCATCCTGACTTTTCTTATTCTTTCCATTTTAATGTAGAATGAATGATCCCTGAGGCTTCTTAGAGAATATTGTGTGGCTGAATCAGAACGTCCTTTAGAAATATTTAGAATTTTCACTCAAAGTAGCATGTCTAAAATAATTATTTAATAATGTTATTTCTACTATTTTATAGCTGCTGTATTATTACCCTTGTGGCCATTATTATCACACCAATATGTTTATTTTTAAATTTTTTATTGAAGTATAGTTGACACACAAGCTTGTCTTCATCCAAAGCTGGAGGGCATTGAGCAACACTGCTGTGAGTGACCCCAAGCCCTGATCAGAATCTCCGGGACAGAGGACTTGCTGCCTCCTGAGGAAATAAACCTGTAGAGAAAAAAAGACCCGCTTTATGAATAAGGAGCTCACTGTTTGGTGAGAGAACTAGAAAAGAAAGTAGATAGTCACAATCCTTGGGAAAAAAAGGAAGAGTACTGAACATATTCCTAACGATCACCTGCTTGTCAAAGGATCTAAGTAAAACTAAAATATAAACTTCTGTACTTTCAAAATTAAAGCAACTTAAACTTGATCAAAGGTACGTTTTTTCTTTAAAAATAAGCCACAAGGTAATTTATTTATTTTTTATTTTTTATTTTTTTTAAAGATTTTATTTATTTATTTATTTATTTGACAGAGAGAGACACAGCGAGAGAGGAAACACAAGCAGGGGGAGTGGGGGAGGGAGAAGCAGGCTTCCCGCGGAGCAGGGAGACCGATGCGGGGCTCGATCCCAGGACCCTGGGATCATGACCTGAGCCGAAGGCAGACGCTTAACGACTGAGCCACCCAGGCGCCCCTAATTTATTTATTTTTAAAGATGTATTTATTTATTTGAGAGAGAGAGAGTGCATGCAGTGGAGAGGGGCAAAGAGAGAGAAAGAGAATCTCAAGCAGACTCCAGGCAGAGCCCAATGCGGGGCTTGATCCCACAACCTTGCGATCATGACCTGAGCCGAAATCAAGAGTTGGACGCCTAACCGACTAAGCCACCCAGGCGCCCTAACCATAGGGTAATTTTAAATAACAAGTTCCCCTAATTAAAAATGATTGGGAGTAAAAATATTCAATAAATTCACAATTTCAAGAGACACTTCTACTCTGAGAAGCGGTAATAAATTAGAGCTCCAAATATTACTTTGTATACTATGGGTTACCTAATAAATAGTTGTTGACTTAACTCTGATAATGACTGGATGATTAAGTCATGATTTAAAAAGATATGATGATGTAAAATAATAATAATATTTCATTTCTTTTTTCTCCTATTCAAAACATTCAGTGAATTATCATATACAGCATCTGTTTTCAAAACTGACTTATCAAAGTACAATAAAAGAAGTGTTCTTTTACTTATATTTTCCAGTAAGGTTTGATAATACACATATGTGAGTAAATGTAACACATATACAGGTTGCATAAAATAAATAGGAAAACACCAAAGTGCAACTTTTACAAGATGGAAAATAGTAATTAATGATGAATATAGTAGAATAAACAAAACCCATATTGCATAGTATTTGTAAATAGCTTGTAGTTTACTTCATATATCAGTATCTATGTTAACTCTTAATTAATGATATATTTATTTTTATATGAGGACTTAATTTTTCTCAAAGAACCTATCGTTCCCTTTAAAATATCTTGAATTCAAAGAATCCCTTCAGGTATAAGCACGGACTCCTTCCTGACATAGAAAGAGGTAGCCTTTGTACTTATCAGCCTGATAGTTAAAAAAAATCAGATAAGCAACTCGAAAGCGTGCAAAGAAAGTCTATTTTTTTTTAAGATTTTATTTATTTATTTGACAGAGAGAGAGACAGAGAGAGAGGGAACACAAGCCGGGGGAGTGGGAGAAGGAGAAGCAGGCTTCCAGCCCAGCAGAGAACCGGATGTGGGGCTCGATCCTAGGACCCTGGGATCATGACCTGAGAGGAACGCTTAACGACTGAGCCACCCAGGCACCCAAAGAAAGTCTATTTTTACTGTAATCATTAACAACAAAAGAAATTAGCTATTCATTTCAAGCCTTTACCTAGACTATGTCCAGCATCTTGTGTACTTTTTTTTTTCATATAATTCTCACAACAGGCTTATAAGAAACACATGTTAAGGGTCAATGTTACAAATAATGTAAATGAGTTATGGGAAGATGAAACTTGTCCAAGGTCCTGGGGTCCTTAGGATTCAAACTGAAGTGTACCTAATTCCCCAGCCAGTGCATCTAGCTTCTGCACGTTGGCTCACTCTGTATTCCCACTTTTCTGTCTGAATGCTGTATCATAAATCTCGCCTGTGAGATTTCATAAATCTCCTGCTACCGTTCTATAGACACTGGAACTGAACTAGCTCTAGCCTAAGTAATCGTGTTACAACATAAAATAAAGTTTCTATAACAATATGGGGAATACCTTCTTCGTGTCATTCTTCCTCGCACGCCCCTGTTTTTTCTCCTCCAAGGCACAGCATTGCACCCTCCTTTGGATCAGGAGATAGTACCGATGCTGTGGGCGAGGAAGACACTGATTTTCTTCTTCCTAAGGAAGGAATACCATAAAATACATTGTGTTGATAGGTCTGAATAAATAACATATTCTCTAACTGAAATACAGCTTGTTTTTATAGGCAGGACTATCTTCAAATTTGAGAGAGGTAAAAATATATGATGAGAGTGTGGCAATAAAAGGAGAAAGAAAAATTGGAAAAGATTTGGTCTAACTTTCTTCCCCCTGTGTGCAACTGCTTTTATTAATTTTCAATAATTACCTTTTTAACTACCATTACAACAGCAATAGTAACTTGTCTCATTGAAATCTTCAGGACAGAAAACATCAATTCATCAAACCCAAGCAATTCTGCCTTTCCCATCATGCAGTTTAAATCTCTAATAATAGCATATCATCACCGACTATGCTCCTTAAAGACACATATATCAAAGTACCCATGCCACATAGGAAATCTCATTAATGCTTGAGATTGATATTTTTTTCCTTATTTTTTGGGTTTGTTTTTAAAAGAAGTTGTGTATGTGTGTGTTTCCTTCATTTTCCTTTTTCATGAATAGCAATTTCTCGTAGAATAAGAATAATATTTCAATAGTTTTGCTGATTCTATATGAATGGAATCCAAGTAGTACATGTGTGTGTATCATACACAGTTTAGTATACATTGGTGTATATATACATACCAATATATGTATATGTTATGCTGTACATACATATATATATATACGTAGTATAGATATGGTATACATATATACAGTATACATATGGTGTGTTTTATATATATATGTATGTGT
This sequence comes from Mirounga leonina, assembly GCF_011800145.1. Classification (NCBI taxonomy): domain Eukaryota; kingdom Metazoa; phylum Chordata; class Mammalia; order Carnivora; family Phocidae; genus Mirounga; species Mirounga leonina. The sequence goes on along the minus strand of NW_023270415.1, from coordinate 26,093,363 downwards.
GTAGGTATATATATATGTCTCAAGAATTTGAAAACATATATATATATATGGCTATGCATTAAGTGAAATAAAATCACCCAATCATGAGTGATTTCATGTGTCATATTAGATATTCTGTGACTTAGAATTGTTTTCAGTCTTGCAGGGCACCATGAATTCAGGGGAATCAGTGTGATACCTCAAGAAAGTCTTCCAATTCCCTCACTGATATGAGGAATTCTTAATCTCAGGAAACAAACTGAGGGTTGCTGGAGTGGTGGGGGGTGGGAGGGATGGGGTGGCTGGGTGATAGACACTGGGGAGGGTATGTGCTCTGGTAAGCGCTGTGAATTGTGCAAGACTGTTGAATCTCAGATCTGTACCTCTGAAACAAATAATGCAATATATGTTAAGGAAAAAAAAAGAAGATAGCAGGAGGGGAAGAATGAAGGGGGGGAAATCGGAGGGGTAGATGAACCATGAGAGACGATGGACTCTGAGAAACAAACTGAGGGTTCTAGAGGGGACGGGGGTGGGAGGATGGGTTAGTCTGGTGGTGGGTATTGAGGAGGACACATTCTGCATGGAGCACTGCGTGTTATGCACAAACAATGAATCATGGAACACTATATCTAAAACTAATGATGTAATGTATGGGGATTAACATAACAATAAAAAAATTAAAAAAAAAAAAAGAAAGTCTTCCAATTCTTACTTTCGGGAGGGGACATGACATTTTGGTAAATTGGAAAGTAGAGGGTGCTGGTGCCTTTCAGAAGATGTAAAACGCTTCACTTGGTACTAATGTACATAAAGCAATTAGTTACTTGTCATGATGGGTGTTCCCTAAGGCAATGCACTTTCTCCATTAGTATTTATATCTACATGCCATTACACACTGGGTAGCACTAAATAGATTAGATAGATTCAGAGAATTACTCAAGTCATGTGCCATCAAGAAAAGAGATATTAGCAAACATTATTAGCATACAGGTGGAGCTGGATCACTTAGTTTCCAGTGACATATTTACTTTTAAATGCTTGCTGAGAATGCAACATTTAAAACTGATTAATTAACCCTTAGAGAAGTTATTTCTTTATTGATTGGTAAATATTTTTGGCTAGTGAACATGATCATGACAGTTTTGTTAGAAGTCATCTCCTCTCCCTACCCTTCCCTGAATACCCTGCCTGCTCAGCTTGAAAATTCAAAGGTTTCTTGTATTTGAAAAATACTACATTTATGAAGAAAAACTCAATTAAGGGATCTTAAATATAAAGCCAATCATATCCTGTCACATGTAAGGCTTAAGGTATACAGCCAAAATGGAAGTAGGATTATGTTATTTTTTTTTATTAATTTTTTTTTTTAAGATTTTATTTATTTATTTGAGAGAGAGAGAATGAGAGACAGAGAGCATGAGAGGGAGGAGGGTCAGAGGGAGAAGCAGACTCCCCGCTGAGCAGGGAGCCCGATGTGGGACTCGATCCTGGGACTCCAGGATCATGACCTGAGCCGAAGGCAGCTGCTTAACCAACTGAGCCACCCAGGCGCCCAGGATTATGTTATTTTATGTTATCTCTCTCTAAATATATTCTCTTTCTCTCTCCCCCTCCCCCGGTCTCTGTCTCTCTCTCTCTTTCTCCATGCAAAGATCTTGAATATTCATATATCTTAAAAGATAATCTATTTTCAGTTTGGCTCTTTTCAAATATATGTTCTATTTAAAAAGCTATTAAGTTTTGATCATCAGCTTTTTCAGTGAAATTATTAAAGCATCATCTGCCTCATTCACCAAACTTGCAGAAAATATTTATGAGTGTCTCATCTATTCAAAGTACTGAAAGTTATCAGAGAGTCTGTCCTCTGGGCTAGCTCCCATAGGGTTCATATTTTGTTTAGAGCTTGCCACACCGTATGACATTTACCTCTGTATGGGTTTCTCTCTCATAACTGTTCACAATGCATTTTCAGACCAAAGAGAATAAACCTGATAATAATACTGAAACATTGAAATGCTGAAGCCCTGAATCAGTTACCACTGATATTTGTCTCAAGAATTTGAAAACATTCTTAGTTAACATTCATTTAAAAAGCAGGGCTCTTTTCCAAGTAAGTTCCCATGCTCCCTTATGGGGAAGTAGCTAAAATAATTGTTTCATACTCTTATAAATATCAGACTTACTTTTATAAATATATTTTTAAATAAAAAAATTAAATATTTTATATTGGTATTGATTGGTAATATTACCATGTAAGTCAATTCTTTGTTTTATTGCATACTTAGAGATCCAAATATTATGCACAGAAGGTAACTGCAAATATAAGCCAAAAATATAAGCTTTTGGATATCCAGAAGTTTTTAATTTTAAAGAATTTGTTGTATCACCACCCACCTACTATAATTTGGGGATCAGTACATATCTATTTGATATTTGGTAACCAAAACTTACCCGTGGCTTAAAAGATATAACATTTCTCTAAATCATGCATTCTAGGGGTGCCTGGTGGCTCAGGCATTAAGCGTCTGCCTTTGGCTCATGTCATGATCACAGGGTTCTGGGATCGAGTCCCGCACCGGGCTCCCTGCTCGGCGGAAGGCCTGCTTCTCCCTCTCCCACTCCCCCTGCTTGTGTTCCCTCTCTTGCTGTGTCTCTCTCTGTCAAATAAATAAATAAAATCTTTAAAACAAAATAAGCAAATAAATCATGCTTTCTAAACCTTGGAAATTAACTATTATAGGAACTAAATAAAAGTCACCTTTACTTATTATATTACTATAGCCACTTGGAGATTGTAAGACATAGATTAAAGAAAATTGGATTATAAAATATAAATATGTAACTCAAACAGGAAGACAAAGATGTTGCTGCATGTGCACTGGTGTTTAAATTCTTCTTCTGTGCATGGTCCCTGTGCAGTATTATAGTTGGGGTATTCAGTACACAGAGAAAACATGCAGTGTCCTTGAAAGATCTCTCCTATTGTGAATCTTGGGCAGGGGGAATTTAGCCCTGAGTATGTACTTAAGACAAAATCTATAGAGAATAAAAAAGACTGAATAGTCTGGAAATATTTCTAGATCAACATCCTTTAAAACAACTCAGAGAGAGAAATTCTTGCCAGAGAGATTTAAAATATTGCACATGATGAGCCATTCAGGACAGGATCCAAGGATTGTCAGCCTTTTCTCTAAAATCCTACACAATCTTGTTTCACCACTGTTTTCCAAGTATTAACTGTACAAATGTGCTACCAAACACTGCACCAGCCTCAAGAAACGTCTTTTAAATTAGCTAATGTAACAGAGTTGATTAAATAGTGAATCGTAACCTGCTGAATATATTGTTGTTGTTCTTCTAAGTAATTCAGTCATTTAAGCAAAATATCAATAATATCTTATCAATTTCAGGGTCAACTATGAAAATCCCAAACCATTTTTTTTCTACCTGTTAGGTTATTAAACAAAGCATTTTCTAAGCATAAAAAAATCTATTCCAACCTGTATAAAATGCTGCCAACTCTTTCCATCTGTGGCAACACCATCGGATAAGAGTAAATACTAAATTTGTTCAAAATATTTCATTTAAATGCTATTTTTAAGCTTTCTTCACGAAAATAAAGGTATCAGTTGAATTCATTTCAGGTGTTCACCTGCTGTGGTTTCAATGGAGGAGAGAAATGAGTTTGGAAATTGGCAAACATTCCGTTTAAGAGATATTTATTGAGCAATTACTTAGTGAAAAATACACTGTTAGGACTGGCTACATCATCTCTGGGGTTCAGTGCAAAAGGAAAATTCAAAATTTAATAATTTCAGGATGGAATAGTGGAGCATTAAACCAAGCACAGGGTCCTACTAAATGTGTGGCCCAGTGCACCTGCCCAGGCCATGTGCTCATGAAGCTGATCCTGCTGCTGGACAATAGGGAGTACCAAAAGACAAATATGGCATTTCTCCCTTGCATAGAAACGAAGAAGGGCATAGTCAGGTTCATTGTGCTATCCCTCACCTGGAAGCTAACCCCAATAATGGCTTTTTTCTTGGAGACTCAGGAAAGGCTTATAAGAGAATTAGTATCAGAACAGGATCCTGAAAGGTATGTTGGGCTTAGGTTGGTGAGAATGGGGAAATGAAATTATTTTAGACAAGGGCATGTAACTGAGTGGAAACTTGGGGAAAGAAAAGAGCAAATTGTGCTGGATATAGTGTGTAGGTCAAGTTCATGTAGAGTCGACAGGACTGATAAAGTTAAAATTATAGGTTGGGATCAAAACAAGGAATTACATGAATGCTAGTAGAGTGAGTTTGAATTTCACCTTGTAAGCAAATGGAAGCCTTTGCGTAACATGATCTCAAATAGGCTGCAGGATGAAATGGGAGTAGAAGATGGGCAGAGATACTAGGGTCCAATGTCTAATTAGTGAGCCGGTTTTACTAGTTATCAGAGCCTGGATTAGGGAGACAGCACTGGAGGTGGAAAACAAGGAATAGGTGCAAAAAGCATTGCAAATGAAGTACTGCTATGTGGGGGGAGGCAGTGGAGGATTATTTAAATGGCCATGACTTGCAAGCAACTCAGCAAAAAAAGAAGAAAAAGCAAGGTTCTTGGACAATTCAGAAATCATCTGCTGAAAAACGAGATGAGTCTGTTAATACATTTAGAAGTAGGAAATGCACAATGCAATAAGAAGGGATCATTTGGTCATATACTAAAGGATAATAATTGTTAATGAGGGTAATTATACCATTTGAGAGCATGATGGTTCCGTCTGTGAGTAGACTTAACAGTAAAGAAAAAATACTTTTATGTTGTTATCTGTTTCTGTAACAAGACAATCAAGGATCATGTATATGCCTCATATTGTCTGGGTTGAAAATGTTCTTAGCAAATTCAGTAACATCTCTATATTAAGTGCTATATGAAAGCAATAATAATCATCTTTCTTTTTGAATTCTGAGCCCCTCATTCTACAAATAGACAAACATTGGGGTGCCCGGGTGGCTCAGTCGGTTAAGTGTCTGTCTTCGGTTCAGGTCATGATCTCAGGGTCCTTCTCCCTCTCCCTCTCCCTCCCAGCCTGCTGCTCCCCCTGCCTGTGTTCTCTCACTCTCTCTCTCAAATAAAAAAAAAAAATAATAAATAAATAAATAAATAAATAAATAAATAAATAAATAAATTCTTTAAAAAAATGGACAAACATGTATAGCTTATTTACCAAGGCACAATGGAAATCACTGGGGGAAAAATGAACAAGAAGTGTCCTCAGGTAACTCATAGGGGTATAGAGAAAACAGCTGATAATACCCATTCTAATAGCAAGCTGGGGCAGACAGAGAAAAGAAAAAATGGGTCTTTTTTAAGTGAAAAGAAATCGAAGATTTCTTCACAATTTCTTGCACTGAATCTTTAAAGGAGCAGTGTTTCCATTCATGAATGCATATTTGTCTAAATACATTAAAATGTCATGGACTCTGTAGCAAACTATTTCTTTTTTTACTCATCTTCCAAAGACAAATGTAACAAAATCCAGTACCTGAGTAATAACAAAATATTTTCTGTTCAATATTTGTATATCTTTTTGCCAATAAAAGTGGACAAAGGGGTGTTTCAAACTTAAAAATATAGTAGACTGAACGCATAAGGGCATAGTACTCTTAGCTTTTTGCTGATGTTATTTTTCATTTAATAAACTTAAATATCTCTTTTATCTCAAAATCTCTATTGTATACACATTTATAACATGCTCGAACATTGCAAAATTGAGCCATGTATATTTTAGGACAAATATTGGGGGAAGTTATTTCAATACTAATGTCTATACCATTTAAACAATGGAAGCATCAGGTGAGTAACAACATTTGGACAGCAAGTCAATATGACTATGAAAGGTCTCCAATAATGAGCAAATTCAGACCAATACACAGTTTGAGTATTTGGCCTTCTTATTGACAAAGGTTGCTTTCAATCACACTGTATCTATTACCATATCAATCATCACTCTAAATGAATACAATGTTATCATTGACAAAGACATCACTTAAGCTGAGAAAGTAAAGATTCTAAATAACAAAATAATGAAAGGTGGGTTGTTCACAGCAGGAAAATGAAAAATATACCTTAAGAATCTATTCACAGGAAGGTAAAAAAAAAAATTGAGGACCAATACAGAAAAAAAAAAAACAAAAAACCTTTATTGCTCACAAAGACCTTGAAATAGAGTACAATTAATATTACATTGCTATTTATTAAAGTTAATGCCGAGGAGCATTTTCTTTGGCATACAAATTAAGATATGGGATTGAACTGATAAAAATGATTTACATGCAGGATTAAAATATTGGCAGCTTTATAGAGTGAAATGTCACTATTTTGCTGTACCTTCAAGTTTTACATTTCCTCCTTTGAATCCCTGTCAGCCTTCATGAACAGAAGAGAGTTTAATCGATGCTTAAAGTAGCAATAGCATAACATCGAATATTTCTCTTGTTAATAATCAAAATGATGTTTAGTAAACATCATAAAGTAAAATGACACACATATATGCTAATTATCAAATTACAAATTAAATAGGGTTCCATGTTTTAAGAAATGCTGTGCATTTAAAAGATGGCATTTCCACTAAGTAAACTTATATTTTCTGGTTTAGCCTAAGGCATTTGGTTTGCCATAAGAAATTCAAAGGTCAGGAAATTCAAAAATCTTTAGATCACACTTGAAACCATATAAAAAAAAAAATTCTGTGATGCCAAGCTCTTACAGGATGAGATTCCGTGTGTGTGTGTGTGCGTGTTTGCGTTAATGTTCTTCAAAGGCTTGGATTTAATTTGCAATTTTATTTCGTTGTAATGAAACATCCTATTAAGAGTCACCCTGATTCAAATACAGAAAGGAAAGGGTGTTATCGTGATATAAAAAAATATGAGGTATTTATTTAGGTTAATTTGTTAGATATTAGAACAATATTCTGGAGACAAAAGAGAGGGAACGATGTCATAAAATGACGAAGGAGATCGAGAGCAAAATTTCTAGCCGATTCAGCTGAATGAAGGGACCATGTGGAATAGCATGACACATCTGGCTATTAAGGAAAATCATACAAATGAGTGTGAGAAACGGCTGGACAATTTTATGTGAGGGGAGGGTGAGCGTGCAAAATATGGAAGCATAAAGGTCACAAAGAAGGGAAATGGGAGGAAAGAGGCTTACAGCAATCTACCAATGATTACTACTCACTTAGAATTGCTTCTCACGCCTATAAAATAGCTGAGCTTTAAGTAAAAAGGAAATACTGTTGCTGCTTATGAATGTTTTAAATGACCAGGATGTATGTTCCCTTCAAAGGTTTTGAGAAAATATTCTAACTGGAAAATGAAACTTACTCTGCTTTCAAAATAATTCCTGTAGGTAAACTTTGGTTTTTTACTATTATAAATGCAACACTTAAAGTCTTAACTTTAAAACATTTGCAAACAACAAAAATTCGTAAGGAAATTGTTTTTCAAATGAAATCCTTAATACATATTTTTGCATAACACAAAGCGAGTAAACATCTTCAACAGGCAAAAGAAGATAGGACAATTATCCTTGGTGATATGTTAAAACCAATTTTTTTCCTCTTATAACTTACTATATTAGAAGCATATCTCTCATACTTATCTCATTTCAGAAATTTCATTCTCTTTCTTATTAAAATATATTCCTCACCTTACATTCTAGATCCTCCTCAAATATATAGGTCATTGCTTCCTTAAATTGAAGTATGCAAGGTAGACTAGCTTTTGACATTAGGCCTTAAGATGACATTGCTATTTACACCTTCACTTTTGCTTCAAATTCTGACATATTTACCCTTGATTGTAACTGTATTTGCAAATATATTTTTTCACATTTCATAGACTGAATATTTTACATAGAGAAGTAGCATATTATTCCTCTAACTAATGGGATTAATACTGGTCTGGGCCCTTTATTAAATCACAATTTGAGCCTTGATACAGTATTTTACAGACCTTAATGCAAATGAAAACTTTTGTAATTCCATGAAGCATACTGCCACAAACTTGTAAAAGCTTTATAAACACCAGAACACTATTTTTAATAGCTCTTTTTAGAAGAAATAATTTATCCTAACTAAAAAATAGGGGGAAAAAAAGATGGAAAATAAAAAACCTGCAGTGAGATACATTTTGTCATCTTAACACAGAAGATTTGGACGATCAGATTACCCTACCCAGATAACACAGACAGATTATTATCTGATCACAATCTAGAAATAGAAACCAGAAGACCCTGCCAGGAGTTTCTAATTCGCGTGAAGGAAGAGAATGTTTGTAGAGCTATTTTAATTTCCCCAATACAAAATAAAGAATTTATTAAAGAAAAGTTGGTTTAAAGAAAACATGTTGCTTAAATGTAGGGAAAAAAATCTCTTAAAAATGAGCAAAAAGATTAAAAAAAAATAGCAAGCAGGGCCGCCTGGGTGGCTCAGTCATTAAGTGCCTGCCTTCGGCTCAGGTCATGTTCCCAGGGTCCTGGGATCGAGCCCCACATCGGGCTCCCTGCTCCGCGGGGAGCCTGCTTCTCCCTCTGCTACTCCCCCTGCTTGTGTTCCCTCTCTTGCTGAGTGTCTCTGTCAAATAAATAAATAAAATCTTAAAAAAAAACAAAAAACAAAAAACTAGCAAGCAGAAAAACATTCCCTACTAGTGGATTCAGAAAGAAAGTCTAACAGGGACACATTATAAAACTCTGTGGCTTCACCAGTGAAAAGGGAGGAGAGGAGAACAACGGAAAGGATTTGAGTAACTCTTACACCTTCCACCTGGGTCTCAGAAATAGCACACAATCCTTAGTGAAAAGGAAAAAGTAAACCAATAGTAGAAATAAAAGGGTCACTACATCTCAGTCAAGCAGGATCATAGAGATCCAAACATTATTGTTTGCAAATCTATTTACGCATGGATGCTACAGCTGAAATATCTCAGAAGATTACTAGTTCTAGACCAAGGCTTCAAACAAATAGAGAATTTGTGTTTTTATTGTATAGAAATACTTGGGGACCAGGGAGCTTTAAAAAATAATAATAGCAACAAAAATAGTTACTAAATATAGAACTGATATTAATAATATTATCACTAAAACAATAATAGCTAATGCATATATAAATACATATTTTTATCAAATGCCATTTGACATGAGTTTTCAATGAAAAAAATATTACCAGATAATTGCTTTAGTCAGATTCTGCGTCTAATTTTTGTCGAGATGCTGTGGATTTCTGCTCTTTAGAAATTTTGTTAAGCCAGTTTGTGGGGGGGTAATAAGGCAGTTGCAGTCAACAAGGACAAGTTATCACTTGAATAATTTGTCCTAGTGTATTCTAGTTCATATCATTCTAGTTTTGTCACCCACACAAACTATGACAAACTATGACAAACTATGAAAAAGCACCCTATGTGGATGCTTGGACAAGAACCTATCTCTAGTTTAAACTAAAAGTGATCAGGAGATTCATTTGTCTACTCCAGAAGTGTTTGCTGAGACACCCTGTAAGGCAGTAATCATATGTTATGTAAACTCACAAGAACCTTGCAAGTAAATGATACACCCACTTCACAAATGAGGAAGTTTAGGCTTTGTGAGAGGCAAGAGACTTATTGTTGGTCACAAGCCCAGTGAGTGGGCACTGGATTGTAGGATGTTAGGGCTCATGTTATCTCTACAAGCCCATGTGACCTTCCATCACCAATGCCAATCATCCTCTGGAATTCTTCCGTCTATTAACTATCTGATGATGCAATCTTATAGTAATAAAATTTTAAGCCTAACTCCTATGCAAACAGGAATATAAAAAGAAGATATTAGAGGACTGATTAAAAATCCAAGGAATGGGGGGAGAAGCGGAATGAGGAGGAAGGGAGTTAAAATAGCCATTCACTAAATAAATCCAGTTCTGGGACCAAAAAAAAAAAAAAAAATCTATGGATCACTATATACCATTATAGATGCTTTAAAAATGAAGAGGAAGAAACTCAAAATGACCAAAATATAATTTTTAGTCATTGAAATCACATAATGTTACCACATTGGAAACATTGCAAATAATAATAATAAACATACATGCACACATATACATATATATACAACATATACATGTATGCATACATACACACACACATATATATACTTTTTTTTTGCCATTCCTTAAAAGCTTTTATCTTTTTTCTTCTTCAAGACAAGATTTCTGTTGTACACATCATTGTGTACATGTGTATACATCTAAAGGAGTCTGGCATAGCCTCCCTTCCCATGGCAAAAGCAACCCACAGGTCAGTGGAAACTTTTACTCAGGAATTGGAGACACCTATAAAATTTAGTCACAATTTTTGCATTTTTGACTATTTGTTCTTATGTTTACTTACATGCTTGAATTCTTAGTTCAAGCGGAAAACAAAATGGAAAAGTGCAATCATTTATGTATGAATTAGTTCAAAATTATATTGAGAGTCTGTTATGTACCAGGCATCATGAACGATATTAAAGATGTTGGCACACGCCATCTACGAATTTTCATGGAGAATCTGAAAATAATTAAGAAAGGAGAGAATCCCAAACTAAGGGAAACATTTGGTACAGATGAGCTGATTCTTTAATATTAAATACAGCATTTTTTTTAAGAATTGCATTTATTTGGAAAAATGTCTAAAAAAAAAGAATTGCATTTAAACGCTAAGTTCAGAATGAGGTTTACAGTTAATATATCATTCCCTAAATAGTAATTCTTAAATCTCAGTTTATAAGTTCTAATCCACACATTCTCAGATCATTTGCTTAGATTGTTAGAAACATGATCTCTATTAAGGTGAATGGAAAAAGTGTGGCTGCAGACTCCTACCAGTGCTTTGAAAAATTACAACTAAGAATTACAAGCCTTTCCAGCTGCTGATACTAATATTTACCAAAAGCTGAATTTGGAAAAGGTTCACAGATGTGAACAATTTTATCAGAATTTCCTTTATCCTTTTTTGTCAATTATTTGAAGAGTGCTTTCAAGTAAATTCAATTTTTTCATAGGTCGAAAATTGTTCTTTTTAACAATTTAGCAATTTTCCTGTCCAAACAGGAAAGATATATATACATAAAAACAGCAGCAAATACTAATTTTATACAATCTAAAGACAAAAATTAAAATATATCAGAAACATATTTTCAAAAATGTATGACTTGAAAAACTTCCCTGAAATTCCATGGAATTTCTACATATGAAAAGAAACACAAATTGTTCAATATTCCTGTGAAGATACTAGAATCTATTTTCAAGGGAGAATCTGAGCAATTGGTGCTTTGCCTACTTAGGACTGGGGTTCCTTAAAATAGGGGAATCAAGGTGATAAGTTAACATCAAATAATTTCCCACCAGGATTGTGATTATGGAGAATGACAAATGTTTACAGTACAATTTTAAAAGTTAAAGATACGTTACCAATCCACAGTGTCTGTCTTGCTTATATCCATTTCCTCCTCAGGGCTAACCCATCACCTTTCAAGCAGACAATGGATCTGGTTGTATAATTTATTAATAGTAATTTAGTAATAGTAATAACAATAACAGCATTTTGTATTTGTATAGTACATTGCCATGGACAAAACATTTTCTTTTACTTGCAGTTTTTCGTCCAATCCTTTTAAGAAGAACTCAGGTCATTGCATATGGCTACAGTTAGGTGATATTCAAACTCGGGTGCAAACAGTGCTACCCAGAATTAGACAGCCTGAAAACTGCACGTCCAAGTCCAGCCTCCCCTCCCTGCCTTACCCAACACTTGTATTTGTTTCCTTGGCCTGCTTCCACTTCTTCCACTAGAGTAGCCTTTACCAGTACATGATTATGAAACCCAACTAAATCTATACCTGTCTTTCCAACCACACCGTATGATTCTTGAATTTGGGCTCCACAATTTTCTCCTAAGTAACCTATATATTTATTTTAAGAGCATCAGAGACTTAAAAGCTTTTAGTAGAACAAACATAAATCTTTAATTTTCAGGTGAGGAAACAAAGACTAAAGGGGACAAAAGACCCATTTCCAATACCAATTAATTTTTAGTCCTTTAGCTCTTTGAGATGGAGCTCGCTGCTTTTCAACATGGAATTAATTTCATGTGGGAACTAGATTATTCGGAATCCAATGAACTCAACTAATGTGACAAAAGAAAGCAAATGGATGAATGCATGAATTTTATCAAATATTTATGGTTCTTATTGATATCCAATGATTTCACAAACTTCAACTTTACACTTACCCTAAGTCATCAACTTTGGTCATTTGTTTGGTGTGGCATGTTGTAAGCTCTAAGAGCAAATTCTCTGGGGTCACAACTTGACTTTGACATTAAATGTTGGATCTTGGACAAATTACTAACTTCTACATGTCCCAATTTTCTCATATATAAAATATGAAAACTAATATTATTTTCTTCCTCAGATTGTTGTGAGGATTCCTTGAGTTAATACATGAAAAAATGGGACTCCAGAGTGGCTCAGTCGGTTAAGCGTCTGCCTTCGGCTCAGGTCACTATCCCAGGGTCCTGGGATCAAGTCCCACATCGGGCTCCTTGCTCAGCAAGGAGACTGCTTCTCCCTCTGCCTGCCTCTGTCTCTCTCTCTCTCTGATAAATAAATAAAATATTAAAAAAAATACATGAAAAAGTATACAGAATAGTACTTGGCAAACAGAAGACTTTCAATAAATCCTAGCTATTGTTATTACCATTTTTAATTTATTTTTCTCAGTTTCTGAATAGTTCAGATGAATCTGGATTTGAACGATACATCTGGTTTTCCAATTAGCTATTGCTAAATATTCTCAGAAAGGTAGCCAGCTCTAATGCTGACCTTAGAGAAATTCAGTATAGTTCTGCCTAGTGGCAGGATTTTCTATTCTGAACATTTTTCTTTTTGTAAAATTGTGGTACAGATTCATTCCAATCAAAGTTTTAGCAAGCTGTGTTTCCATTATTAAGGTAGAGGAGATGGTGGAGAACTTTTGTATCATTAATAGGTGAATTGTTTGTATCCATGTTTCAAGCTTAAATCAGTAAAATTCCATTTAGTTTTAATTTGAACTATGTCTCTTTGAAAGCTCATATTGATGTTTTAAAATTGTACTCAGCTTTCTCTTTGCCTTGAAATTATCATCTTAACTGAAAAGGTAATAAATAAATTCACCCTGACTCTACATAACATCTGTAATTTGAAATAGAAAAATAAAAGTCTGTATTTCCAAAGTTGTTACTATAGCTCACTTGATAGCCATATTTTTATTTTCTTGTATCTTTTACTTCAATTTAGTCAAGACCATCTCATTATGGAAGATATCAATTTATGTAAATCCTTTCTCTTTTTTTTGCTTTTATTAGTTTGAAACAATGTGCAACATTATTTAACTCAATTTTGTCTTTAAATTGAGTGAGTTGTAAGTAGATCAAGGTTACCAAAAGGTTCTCGGACTACACATTATATCTTTGCCGTATGTCTGTGTTGTATTTTGGAAGACGTTAACGGAGGCCTTAATCAATTTGAATATCCTAAATAAAAGTTTAAAATAGAACCATTCATCTAGACATATGATCTACATTACATGAACTAACTGTATTGTCTAAAATACCTGGTCGACTGTTGGACTCCCTCACTTGTTTAGTTATTTGACTTTACATGAGCCTCTTCTTAAATAGTGTTGATCACTTGAGGATATAAAAGAAATTTATTTTAGACAGAGTAAATGAAAATACAAGTTAGATATTCCAACCAATGCAGTTTGTTGTAATCATAAGAAAATGAATTAAGTGTACAGGATCCTTTAATGATGAAGGGAATAGAATGTCATTGTCTTTTTTAGTATGATGAATATTTATTCAGAACTGTCAGGAATGCTTACTACCTACTATGTCATGTTCATTAAACATGTTATACAGCAGTCTGTCAGGGAAAGAATCAAAAGATCTGCTAGAGAAAAATATGCTTCACAAGCAACAGAGATCGTCATTAATTCAAAAACAGAATACTCCATTTAAAACAATATTTTTTTCTGCTTCTCACCCAGCCCCCAACCTTCAAAATTCAGTAAGATGGTATCAAATATAAAATGTAGCGTGGATACAATCCAAGATTTTTCCCTTGATATATATTAGAAAATTGGAACAGGATGGTTATCTTCCTGATAGTTGAAGCCTTACTACACAAGGTACTAAAAACAAACAAACAAACAAACATATTTATGTAGTACTGATGGCTAAAAAATTACTAGTAACAGGGAGTATTGTCCCAATCCAGTACTCCTAATTGCATCATCATCATAAAATATTGACAGAAATAGAAGAAGAAAAAGAAGGAGGAAGAGGAAGAAGACAAGGAGAAAAGAAAGCATGTACTATTGAGATCTCTACTGCAGAATATAGACTGAGTTTTCATCATCTTGCAACTCAATCTGTTGAAGAATGAATAACATGAGGTAGCTTATTTGAAAATTTAAATAAGAAGTAGAAAGGAATTGATTGTTAAAAAATTTACATTTTCAAAGCAATTCTGTTAATCTCTAGTTACTATATCCGGAGCATGGTATATTTACAATTTTTTATTTTTGCCAACTATGTTCTGAACATACTGAAAAAGTCATTTCCTTTGCTTTCAAATTTATCTTTAACTTCTTTTTTTTAATATTTATTTATTTATTTGAGAGAGAGAATGAGATTGAGAGCTGAACAGGAGGGAGGGGCAGAGGGAGAAGCAGACTCTAGCTGGATCCCAGGACCCCGAGATCTTACCTGAGCCAAAGGCAGACGCTTAACCAACTGAGCCACCCAGATGCCCCAAAATTTATCCTTAACTTCTAAAAGAAAAATTAAAAATGCCTGTGAGAGGTTCAAAAGCAACCTGGGTAGAGTGTTTTTGATGTCAGAGTGGGAGTTCTTGGGGAGGAGGAATGAAATAATCCTTGGGGAGCAAAGTAAACCATTTTCAGGGCTTTTGGGAGTCAAAGTACTGCATTTGTGAAAAGTTATGTAATAGTGGTAAAAGAGTATTAGTAACACCTCCTCTTCTTCTTTCCCTAGATTTCACCGACATTTGTTGATTATTTTCTTTTTCTGCCAAAAATCACTACAGTGGCAAAAGTTAGAAGACATGGATTTGTTTAGGCCACTCACCAGTCATGAGGATGTGGACAATTTTTATGAAAGTTCACTTTTCTTGGTCTGAAAGTGGGGACAATCATATTTTCCTACTCGCAGAAGTTAACTTCTTGGATGCTACTTTGATATAATTCATGTACACATACAAAAAATAATCTGTAATTTGTATCAAAAACCTGCTAGAAAAAGGTACTTCATAAATAAGGAAGGTCGTCATGAATTCAAAACAGAATATTCCATTGGAAACAATGGATCTTTTTTTTCTGCTCCTCAACCACTCCTCTGATTATTTTTTCTTACTTTCCCTGGCATCACTCTCCCCAACCAAAAAAAGAAAAAAAAAAAAAAAAGAAAATGAAGAAGAAGAAGAAGAAAGAAAAGAAAAGAAAAATGCTTTTCTTGTTTGAATAAATTTGTGATGTCACTGTTTGTTGAGATCGAAATAAAATTGTTGGGAAAAAATTATTTAGGAAACTGGCCTGAAAATTATAAATAACTACCATATTTGAGCAGGAAGAAATAAAAATTCCTTCCCTATAGAATTACTAAAATATGTAAATTTTTTAATATTAAAAAAACAAGTGTAAGACAAAATAATGCAAAAAACCTTAAAAGGTAGTATATTTACAACACTCTGCCCTAGAATGGTGTTATTTAGCATTTCTATATTGATATAGAATAATTATGATTAATGGATACAATGCTACATCATAAATCCAGGAAGAATCTTATACCAAAAGAATTGTTGAATATTTTTATGTCTATATTTGAGATCATTTCATTAAGCTATAATTCTATAAAAATAGGCAATCCATGTACAGCCTATATAGATCTACATAGATTATTTCCTTAATCATAACTGATTTTCTAGCCCTGCCAGGTGACAGTCTCCTGCACTTGATTATCTGATTTGGAAATAAGGGTAATCCAAATATCAAGTGGCCATGCAGCTAACACTGGTTGATTATTGAAAGAAAAAAAACACACATGTGATTCCAGGAAAAGTTATCTTTTTTTTTTTTTCTGCACTGCAGTTTGTCTAAAATTAGTCTTATTTTTCAGTTTTATCAATTTACTTATTTCTTTCACTGTCATTACCATTTTTCAGTTGTACGTTTAAGAATTCTTGACATCACCTTGACTTTCCTTTACTTACTCAGTTCCTGTCATTTCTCCTCTCACTTATCTTTCAGATTTTCTTGATCCACCTGTTCTCATGCCACCAGCTAATCTAGGTCCTCATCGCTTCATAGCTGGATGACTATGATAGCCTCATAACTGATATGTCCGATAAGTTTCTCTCTTCTCCAATCCATCTTGCATACTTTGGACAGACTAATTTTGTAAGGGGCCAATTTCATCATTTTACTTCCTTGGTCAAAAATTGAAAAGGGCTTCCTCCTGTCTACCACACTGAGTCCAAATTCTTCTGCCTGCCTTTCATTGTGTTTTATTATCTGACTCTCTCTTCCCCTTGCAAACTTATTTCATGGTATTATGCGAGAAACCTGTCAAAAATGTCTCCTCTTTGCCTTTTCCAAATCCAGTGATTAGTTTGTAAGTTTGTCATGTCTCCCTATTCCCAAACCACATTCAGTAAGGAGGTTTTCTTTGCTTCTTTCATATCCAAATGCCAGTCATTTTTAAAGTCCAATCATTTCACACACTTCCTGGAAACCATTAGTTTATATTGATCTCTTATTCCTTTATTTGAAGTATTTATTTTCAGTTTCAATACAGTCAGTATTTCATACATTAATAATTAATTTTCATTTCTGAAACTTTTTCCTGGGCCAAACACTATGCTTAATGTTTGACAGACATGAACACATTTAATTTCACAGGTCTAGGAGTCATAGAGACCCAGAATGCCTATAGTTTGTGATTAAAACCTGAAGATTTCAGAAACAACAAATGACCATGAAGATCCAATATTCTCATTATAAGAAATCTTTTATTGTGCCTAATTTAGGATTGCCATGTTTAGTAAATAAAAATACAGGAATAAAGATATAGGTAGACTTTCATTTCTATTAAAAAAATCAAATACTTTTTGATAAGTATGAAGTCCATGCAGTCCTTGAGACTTATTCATACAAAAATGTTATTCATTGTTTATCTGAAATTTAAATTTAAGTGGCTTCTTGTATTTTATTTGACAATTCTAGTCTCAGTCTGATGTGGATTCCAAAGACTTCATAATAAATAGTACCTTTCTCGTACAATATTAAGAATATGGACAATAGTAAAGCTTCTCTTCCTTCAGGCTTAGCTTAAACTTTTAGTAAAAGTAGAACGAGAAGTTTGTACTCTGAGATTCCTTCTAGATTGCTTCAAACACATGAATATCAAGCATAAAATATAAAAATAAAAATATATAATGTTCAAAACAAGATCAAGATTCCTGGGATAAATAGAATTAAAATGCAAAGCAGTGAGTGGGGCTTAAGCCACATGTACCCTAGACTGTTGGTCAAGAAGCAGGGAGAGAGGGCGCCTGGGTGGCTCAGTTGGTTAAGCGACTGCCTTCGGCTCAGGTCATGATCCTGGAGTCCCGGGATCGAGTCCCGCATCGGGCTCCCTGCTCGGCAGGGAGCCTGCTTCTCCCTCTGACCCTCCCCCCTCTCATGTGCTCTCTCTCATTCTCTCTCTCTCAAATAAATAAATAAAATCTTAAAAAAAAAAAATCCCTACATTACAGATTGAGTAACTGGGACACTGAGAGGCTTAATATTTGCACTAGGTCACATAGCCAGTACATATTACAGGAAGTTTAGAACCAAAATTATTTCATTCTAGAGGCTATGAATGTAACAATTAGGTTAGTGGTCTTCTGGTGATTTTGAAAGATCTTGACTTTACCCTTGTGAAGCCAGAATCCTAGGGATGCCTAGAGTTAAATTGTGTAGAACTGGAATGGCTGGTAAATTTTATAGAGTCATATACAGGGCCACTGGAGAATCTCACCAGTTCTTGGAACTTCAAGATTACGGCCTCATTTCCAGAGTATATTTTGGCCTTAACCATTGAGAATGTTTAAATAAGAACGTTAACATGAGTTATCCAATCCACAAAGGGAGAAAGAAATTTCCCAAAACAGTATGAAGGAAAATAGCCTTGAGTAGTTGGGGATAAAAGCGCACCTCCTAAATTACCCAGAGACTTCATATTCTCAAAGTCAGCCATTCAGAAGATGATCAGCCATCTAAGAACTAACGTGTTTGATTCTCAACCTGAGAAACAGGCTTTGTAACAGCCAATTTATCAAAATCATATTCTGCGGTCAAAGGCTTGGTGTCTCCAAAGGACATCAAAGGACACAAAATGAGTTTAACGCTAGCTATACGTTCTGAATCTCTGCTATATGTGGCAGGCACTGTCTCAATGACTTCAGTTGTTTTTTAAAAATGTTATTCTCACAGTATGGTGGTGAATTTGATTTTAGTAAACTGGCTGTGATTGTATCAAAGCATTCTCTACTCTGAATGGGGGAACTACTGTATTCCTTTCTCAGGTTCAGAATCAAATCCACATGTTATCCATTAAAATGGAGGTAAGGGGGCGCCTGGGTGGCTCAGTTGGTTAAGCGACTGCCTTCGGCTCAGGTCATGATCCCGGAGTCCCGGAATCGAGTCCCGCATCAGGCTCCCTGCTCGGCGGGGAGTCTGCTTCTCCCTCTGACCCTCTTCCCTCTCATGCTCTCTCTATCTCATTCTCTCTCTCACAAATAAATAAAAAATTAAAAAAAAATTAAAAAAAAATAAAATGGAGGTAAGTATCAAAATCTTCATTTTAAAGAAGAGGAACCCAAGACTTCTAAGTTCTCGTAGTTACTAAAGGGCAGTACCAAGTTGTAAGCCTAGGTGTCCTTTGGTTCAAAACAAAACAAAAATAAGTCTGAGATTCCCTGTTATCCAAAGTAGCATGCTGACGTTTGAACTCAGCTCTCATTATATCCAGCACAGTCTCTTCTCCAAGCTACATTTCCTCAGTTCTTTCAGCCAATGTTCATATGAAATAATTTCAAGATTTTTTCACAAGCCTGGTATCTCCTTGTGAAGATTTGTCAAGCTTCTTTTTAAAAGATACCAATAACTGACCACTCTTGTCTGACCCGCAGACAGTTCTCTCTCACATCTTAACCTCCCTGGCCTTCAATTTCTCACATATAGGTGTACAAAATTTGCTTATCTATTTCAGAGTTGAAGTGAATTTCAATGAAATCACGTGTTAAAACATTTTTAAGTATGTGATGCTATATAAATTGTATCATTATTACTAGTGTAAGAACAGGTACATTAAAGTTTAATAATATTTCAAATATTATTTGTAGTCATAAACTTTCCTCTCAAAAGACATAATATTCTTTCTTTTGATACACATTTTACATTCTTCAAAAGAACTCTAAAGTGTTTTCTAACTATTAGCTTAACATTTTCTATGGTGCACAGACCGAATGTATTTTGTACTAGCTCTAATTTGCAAATAGAAAAAGACATGAAGTAGGAACCATTTGGTAAATTAATGAAACATTTAACAATTATACAGATTTTGTGACTCCAAATCAGTACATTAAGGCTTTTGATTCACTTATCTTTAATTCATGTGTAGTTCATTGATGCAAATGTTTTGGCTATAACATTTCTATTGAATCAAACATATGCTCCATTAAAGACTCCATGTGACCTTAGGGCCTTATCTGACTTTCTAACTTAACTCAAATGATATTAATGATGGAACACATTCTCATTTCCTGTAAAATTTTAGAACGCTTTCATACTACTGCTTACGAAAATGATTGCTCAGTAACCACTGGTGGCAATTTTTCGTACAAAGTAAACTTGTGTGGCATTTGTCTATCTAATTTACCTGCTTAGCATAGAGACAATTTCTATGATTAATTTTATTTTTAATTTAAGCTCTCAGATGCATAAC
This sequence comes from Mirounga leonina, assembly GCF_011800145.1. Taxonomy (NCBI): domain Eukaryota; kingdom Metazoa; phylum Chordata; class Mammalia; order Carnivora; family Phocidae; genus Mirounga; species Mirounga leonina. Next base: position 26,073,255 of record NW_023270415.1, on the reverse strand, counting down.
AGATATATAGATAAAAATGACATCAATAAGCACCACCAAAAAATTAAGTCATTATTACTAAAAGTACATATTGATGTGCATATTTCTAGATATTTTTATGTATATATATTTTTGTTATGTTTTACACTGTGCTTTCTTATCTAACTATAAACTGTGAACATCTCCCAAATCAATGAATACATTTCTTCAAAATCATTTTTATTAATTTCTAGTATTTCAGCATATAAATGAAACAAATTTTTCTAGATCACTCTCTATTGAAGGGCCTTTATATTACTTCTAAGTTTATTTATTAAGTGATACAACAGCAGTTATAATTGTGGCTAAATCTTTATTCTAATATTTCACTGTTTCCTGGGGGTAGATTACTAAAAACGGAATCGCAGCATTTTTAAGGTTTTAGATCCATATTGCGAAGTGATTCATAGAATGGTTCTATGGAGTCTATGACTTGACATACCAAAACTACTTGTTCTAAGATAACCCTGGCTGTAGTCATTTTTAAATTAAATCTTTCCTAATTGTCTAAAAGAGACATTGTGTCTTCTCGAAGATCGCATGTCTGTCTGAGTCCGTATATATTTAATATGTGAATGGCCATATTTATACCTTCTACTTCACAGTTCTTATTCATGTTCATTTTTTATTCTAAATAGAATTTTCATATTTTGTCGTGATTTTGTAATTTAAGGATATCAGTCTTCTCTGTTTGGATTGAGTCTATTTTGAAATTTAAATTTTTTTTCCATATGGAAATGGGTTTGCAATGTAGGGGAGGCAAAATTTTATCTCTTCCCTTTTTAGGGTTTTTCAGCTGTGCCTGAGAATTAAACTGATGTAAGACAGAGTAACAGGAGAAAAGTATACAAGTTTATATAAGTGTTACATGACACAGGAGATCTCATAAGGAAACGAAGCTCAAAGATGTGGCAAAACCTAAATGTTTTTATACTAGGTTGGACAAAGAGACACAATTGTGAAGAAACTAAAATATATGGTGAGGCCAAAGGAAGATAAAAAATATTTTAACAAGGTCTGTTTGTGCAGAATTCTCTCAACTTTAACTCCCAAATGAAGAATATTGCTTTTCTCCTGGTAAAGGAAGGGCATCTTTCACATGGGAATTTTTACCTTCTATTTGCAGAAGAAAAGGGGAGATTAAATGCTTTGCTTGCATTTGCTGTTTGCTTGTTTTCTAAGTGCCTTTAGCTCAAAATAATCCTTATGTCATAGTGGACATATTTTGGAGTGACATATTCTACCAACTTCAAGAATATAGTTTTTCTTTACCTTTCCTTATGGAAATATATTAAAAATGCATATAACTGAACTGTTACTTAAGTTTATGATTTCTGCCTTTGTTATAACTTTTTAACATCCTTTTATATGCATATATATAATTTAATATTCTTATTCTGTTTAACAATTTTAATCTATTAGGAATTTATTTTGATTTATGGTCCTCAAATCATTCTGTAGCCATTTGATCCAAAGTGTTTATGAAATAATCCATCCTTTTCTACTGATTTGATCTGTAACATTTATCATGCTTTTGTGTTTACCTAGATCTATTTCTGAGATTTCTCTTTTCATTCGTTCATTTTGTCTCTTTATTACATCAATACCACATCATTTTAAGTAAATAACATATTTTAATATCTACTAGGATAAATTTCTTATTACTCTACTTTTCTAAAATAAAACAAAATTATTATGTCAAGTTCTAAAGGAAACCCCACTGGCATTTCATAGGGATTATATTAAATTTATTCTTTAATTCTAAAAGAACTGGTATCATTATAATATTAAGTCTTCCAAACAAGAATATGGAATTTACCTCCAGTTATTAATGAATCTATTATGACTCTCAGTAAAGTGTTTAAAGTCCTGAACACAAGTACATTTCTTAGTTTTGAGAAGCATACCATAGTTGTATAAAATGTTAACATTAAGAAGGCTGGGTGGAGGATATATTGGAATTCTGTGCTATAGTTGCAAACTGGCCATAAATCTAAAATTATTCCAAAATTTAAAAATGTATTAAAACTATTGGGTTTTTTGTTTGTTTCTATCCATTTAATTCAAACATGCTTTAATGGGCTTAAAGTGAATTTCATGATGACAGGAACTGGTGAACCACTCACCAGCCACATAATCACTCAGTGCTTCCAGAAACCTGAATACCAACAAGAAAGCCTCAATAGAAAGCAGATAATCACTTAGCCAAAGAAGTTTCTTGGAATTCTTACTTCCCTTCTTCCTTGTCTTCCTCCTCTCTCAGGAAGTTTCCAACTGTATGCATGTTCAGGATGTAAGAAGGGTAGAAGAGTCTTATCTCACTAATGCAGACAGGGACACTGCAAAAACCATGCCCCAGATGCAGTCAAAAGACATAAGGGCACGGGCCTGGGTCAGGCCTGCTCCATCAATTAAAATAATAATAATAATAATAATAATAATAATAATTCTCAGTAGCCACCATGGAGGGCTAACAGGCCCAGGAACACTACTCTGGACAAGTCAGCTTAATGAAGTATTGTACATTAAGACTGATCACTCCTTGTCTAGACCATGATACTGTCATATAGCTGCAAAAGGGGTAAACTCTAGAAATAGTCCTGGCACTTAGTAGCTGCATACTGTGCACAACTCACTCAACATCTCTAAGCCTCAGTTCCTTCGTCAGTGAAATTCTGTTGCTCTTGCAATGGAGTTGGGTCTTAATCTTGTCAAACTGTGTAATGATTTCCTGAAAACTATAATGAGAGCGGATAATGAGGTAGCCATTGTTCTAGATGCTGGAGATACACTAGTTTCTCTTACACTCACTAGTTACTTGAGTTACCTGATGGCAGGAAGCAATTTTAATTCATTTTGCTATTACCAGCTCCCAGCACCAGCCAGTTCTACGAAGAATTCAGTGAATATTTAGCAAAGACATTTCCTTGACAAGGGTAGCCTCATACATTGTAAGACTTTTGAGGTTTCGCCAAGTGAGAGATATTCTGACCCTTTTCCACTCCCTCAGAAGTCCTGGGGTCTCGGGAAAATTCTACTTATTGTTTGGGAGAGTATGAAAGGCAAAGTTTATGACTGCACAAGGCATGAAGAGGTGTAGGGAAACTCTCTTCATCAGGTGCTGCTTTGATTACCTTTCCTAGACTTTCTGCCGTCACATTGAGAAATTCTTGCATCCAGCTGAGTTGTCACAGCAGAAAAGTCTGATATTCTCTAAAGAATATGAATGTACCCATGGGAATGTGTCTGGGAAATGAGAGTATTTGCCCGTGAGCTTCGTACAATATTATCGAGAGTAAGATCATGTTTGCCTAGCTCATCAGGAAATTCAGATGAAAGGGGCAGTGCTACCCCAATGTCTGAATGAAATACAGGACACCCTCTGGGTTTGTAGACTCAGGATTCCCAGTTTTCAGTATTTATTATCAACATGACATGTGCTCAATTGATTGATGCTCCTCTGGGTTGCTTCAGCCCCACTAGCTTCATTCTCTTGGCTGCTCTAGATATATAAATGGCCCAGGGCTGGCAACACAGGCTCTTTGTTAAAAGAGGGGTTAGCAAATTTTAAAAAGGTGTTAAAGACAAACCAGCCCCTAATATAGACTTCCTCTCTGATGTAATCAGAAGAACTAAAAGATTTAGGAAGAAGCAAAAGGAGACTTGTGGGTGGTCTTGGGTCAAAACCCACAACTTTTATGTTTGCCTAATTCTAGGAATCTTTATAAATTTCATTCTTCAAGAGAGATTATTCTTGAGCATCCATTTATGCACTCAGAAAACGAGTTACTATGAGATTTCATGTGGAATAAGGCAAACATGAAAATAAAAATATGATTAAGGTTTAGCTTTCAGGATTCTTCTTCACACCCATGTTATTATTAAGAGCTAATGTTGGTAATACCACAAACACATGAAAAAAATCTGAAAGGTGTTGACAACGGCCTAAAGAAATCCCTGAACTTCAGATTCCCCTATGCCAGAAACCAAATATTGTGTTTAAGGACACAGAATTCATATGCACAAAATATATAGTGGAAACATTGTTGCAGATGTTTAGATTCCCTCTATCATGAAAAACACGTCGTTACCAATTATTCTTAAAATTCAATAGTGTAGTGGTGGCACCTGGGTGGCTCAGTTGTTAAGCGTCTGCCTTTGGCTCAGGTCATGGTCCCAGGGTCCTGGGATCGAGCCCCACATCGGGCTCCCTGCTCGGCGGGAAGCCTGCTTCTCCCTCTCCCCCTCCCCCTGCTTGTGTTCCCTCTCTCGCTGTGTCTCTCTCTGTCAAATAAATAAACAAAATCCTTAAAAAAAAAAAAAATTCAATAGTGTAGTAACTAGGACAAGTGAGAAACCAGCGACAATATGGGGATGTATAATTAACCATTAGAAAAGTGTAATGGACATTATTTTAGGTCTGCCTAAGAGCCAGGTTATAGCCAAACATAATTCTTGGTCAGTGATGAAATGCAGGCTGTTGTGATTCTACCTTTCAGAGGAGGCACTTGGACAAATGGAAAAGGCAATCAAAGATTTGTGAGCCATGCTTAGCCCATTTATTTTTGACAGGGTGTTTTCTGATAGTGTGCACGCGTATGTATCTGTGCATTTGGTAACCAAGGTATTATGCAAGCTATATAAACAGTGATTTTTTGCTTTGAAGACAAAATTAAGCAAGTGCTACTAAAAAATTAATAACTGCTGGTCCTTTATATAACCTTCGATTATGGTATGCATTCTTGTAGTCCTTTCTTAAAAGAGGCTCCTTAAGGAATTATAAGTAAAGTTTTATATTAAAAACGTTTTAGAAAATATATAGTAATTCTACTAAAGTAAACTTCTCAGACCCAAGTCATAACCTCGATCTTATTAAATTGCTTAGGACAGTTCATAGAAAATCAACTTTATTTTTATATAGGTAAAAAAATTTCAATCAAAGTATATAAATTGCAGTTTGTTCTATCAGATCTTTCAAGACTGTACCTTACTTCCAACACACATTTCTAATATGCAGGAAGTCAAGAAAAGAGCAGATTAATTTCTAGTTAAAAATTTTGCTTAAGAAATTTCTGAGTCATCTGTTCTTTTTCTTCTCCCTTTCTCTGCCTTTTGCAGTATTTCCCCATTGACCATAAAGTAGATTTTAAGCTGATACGTGCATTTAGTGAGGAGGCATGTTCTTAGTTTTGAAATGTTGATAAGTAGAAGCTCATTTATATCTTTTTCTCTTATTGACAAGTTAATTTACCTTTTATTCTTAACCACCTCCCAGCTCATTTTATATTGTGGCTTTGTGGTTTATAAAAGAAAACCTGTTCCTTGTAACTTAGAAGTAACTGATATTTATAATATGAAGACATGAAAGGTCTCCATAACTTATCGTCTTTTAAGTTAGAAAGTATGTTTAGTTTTACCTGAAATAGGTTTATCTGAAAAAGACTCAGAAGTGTTTTCTCAGTGTTGGGTAAAGACAAAGCCCTTCTAGTGTGTGGCTAACAAGATCTTTTGTACAGAGGCTTTTGCTTACAATCTCCTCTCTTGGTATAAATGTTTATTTGGCCTCAGGATGAGCATTCCACAGCATGGTTTCCCAGTAACCCTACAACCACATGTGGGGGCATGCTTCAAAACGTCCTTAAAGCATTTCTCCTGACCTTGCTTCAGTAGATTAACTTCAGTTAATCAGATTAACTCCAAATCTACATTGGAGGATCTTGATATTTTAAGCATGGCTTAAAAGAAATACTGACCAGAACTACAAAAGAGTGAATTTCAGAATCGTCAGTGGGCTCAAATTCACCATGAACTTAGAAGGGTGGTGAACACTCTAGAAGGAAAAGAGGAAACCAATTTCAATGTAAATTGTGGACACTACATTGTTTTAATTGAGTCTTTTCAGAACCCTTGGAAATGTAATTGTGGACACATTTTATGTACAGGATATTTTTCCTATTCTAATTCACATCGGCTATTAAGCAATGCTTTACACCGTAGGACATTTGCGATAACACTCTCAAAACACAGTGTACCTCTTAACCCATACCAAATCATCAGTGAATTTGGCTTGTTGTACGATGTGGACTAGCTGGGCCACAGAGATGGCTCTTCTCCATTCATTTAGGAACAGTAGATTCATTTACATGCTCAAGACTCTAATCTGCTAGGGTGAGTTTTCTGTGGCCCTGTTCTGTGGCAGGAAGTTCTCTGTGTCAGGAAGCATATTTCCATATGCTCCCATCCTTTAATTACCCATCTTGAATAATTCATTTTACTTCTATTAGGGTTGTAGTTTGGGGGCAGTAGAAAATATTATTTGTAATTCTCCTTGCCATCAAATAATCTTATTATCAGTAGACTCTAAACTACTCTGTTAGAATTTTGGGGTTAATAGGGTGCCTGGTTGGCTCAATTGGTTAAGCGTCTGCCTTTGGCTCAGGTCATGATCCCAGGGTCCTGAGATCAAGTCCCTCATTGGGCTCCCTGCTCAGAGGAGAGTCTGCTTCTCCCTCTACCCCCCACCCCGCCCCACTCAAATAAATAAATAAATAAAATCTTAAAAAAAAGAACTTTTGGATTAATAGACTCATGCAGATATTTGACCTGCTATAAAATGGAACTACTATTCCTTTCCATCAAGCTTTAACCAGTAGTGGTCATTATTGCACTTTTAGACAACACTTTTTGAAAATTCATCTTGCCTGTGTAGAGGACAACTTTACGCTTTCAAGATCTGATTTCTTTCCCTCCTGGTCTCCAACCTTTGCCCTCATCCTCATTGTAACTGATGACTCTCTCCTCTGCACCACATCTTAGCTATTTATGGAGCAATACTGGGGAATTTCTAACACAAATTACAATTATTGGTTTGTTTATTTACCTCTCCTACTAGATAATGAGCACATTGAATGTAGTATATTTAGTTCCTGGAACACAGTAAGCATAAAATTAATGTCTATAGAATAAATCAATTAATGAACCATGTTTATTTGATTATTAGGCATGATTAATGAGGAGAAACTGAAATATAAAACACATCATTTAAAAAAAAACTTTCAAAATCTAGATCATTGCAGAATTTGATGTGAAATTGACAATTTATACTTTATAAAACTCACAAAATAAATATATATTTAATAATTATGGTAAGTTAAACTGAAATGAAAGTATCAATTGTTTCTATTTTTATTGTTTTAGTTTGTGAACTTATATGTATTTAATATATCTGAATTGTGACTTTTTTCTAATTTTCAGAGAAATATATCAGATTTTAGTTAAGCATTGATAGCAATGACAAACAATAAAACTTGAAATTGGGAAGTATTAAAGATACCATAATAAATTATTTTCTGGACACTTACAGAAGGAAGTTTTCATGACAGCATTTTAAAAAGCCTACAATTTTAGTTCTCATTGTAATATAAATCATTTCAGAAAGGTGTACTTTGGTCTGGCACTTGTAAATGTTTGAAAAGAAAAATAATGTAATACATGATCAGATTTTGCACTGGGGCCTATTTATATGGGAATCAAATAAAAGACTTCCCAGCACCATTTGGTTCCTTTGTGCAAACACCAAGTTACCTAAACACTGGCACAGAGGACAGAAATAACTGTGTATTTACTCTGTAATTATATGATACTCAACCTTATAATTAAAGGAACAACAGTTGCCATGTACACAAAGTAAGTGCTCTATAAAATAAAGCAATTACTGAAATAAACTATATAATTAAAAATCTCTTAAGGCAGCAACAAGGCTTGCTCAGCTAATTCTGTAAGCATCAAGATAGTTACACCATATGCATTATATTGCAGTTTACAATGAGTAGAAAATATATCTTTTTCAAAAGCATGTTCTCTGGAAAAGAACACAAACAAGCTAAAACCTCTTAACTTATTCCCAGATCTGGCACACCCACCTTGTTTGAGGAAAGGTTGAAGTGAGAAGAACATTCTGAACACTAACATCCAAATGTATTTTTGATAGTAATTGGTGATTCAAAGCAGACCTATTCATTGACATTAAGAGACACAACATCTCTTTTTAAAGACTCATCCCAATAAGCCCTATTACATTTCCAAAGAAATCCCAAAGATAATTGAGAAGATATTCTCTTTTAGAGACCCACATATGTTTGACTCTGAGATCCTTTGTTCCAAACAGGTGTACAAGAATTGCATAAAGACCAAGGAAGATCTTATATATAGTTCTCACTAACTTTCACTATCATTTTTCCAGCAACATTTTCTCTTTCTACCCTTACTTTTATTTACTTTCTTATAACTCTTTTTAATTATACCCTCTTTTGGGGGGGAATAAGATTTTATAAGTCCTTCCTGATTCATTTCATGTCACAGATAATGCAGAGGGGGTATCAAGAATAACTCTCCCAAATTTCTGACCTTTGCAACTGAGTAGATGGAAGGACCATTCACTAATAAAAACTACTGGAAGAAAGTGTGGAATATGAGGAGCTTAATTTTGGACATGTTGGATTTGAGATTATTTTGGAATTTACAAATAATACTTCAATTATGCAGGTGAATATACATGCGTGAACTCTGAAAAGAGCTCAAGGGTACAGAGGACAATTGAAATCATGGGGATGGGTAAGCTTATCCCCCCAAAAAAGCACATTGTAATAAAAGGTTGAGCAACACTGACAGGGAAAGGCATGGTAGAACAGGATGAGATAACAATGGAAACTCAAGAGGTACCAGTGTGGCTTAGTTGGTTAAGTGGTCGACTCTTGATTTTGAGTAGGGTTGTGATCTCAGGGTTGTGAGGTCAGTTCTGTGTCTGGCTCCGTGCTCAGTGCAGAGTCTGCTTGGGATTCTCCCTCCTCCTCGCCCCTCCGCCCACCCCGGCTCACGCTCTCTCTCTCTCTAATATAAATACATAAAATCTTTAAAAAACCAAACCAAACAAACAAAAAAACAATGGGAGCTCAAGAGAAATGACCGTTCTAGTAGGAAGAAACAGGAGAAAATTTTGTCCAAACACCAAGGGAAGACCATTTTTCTGATAGGCAGGAATGGTCAACAGTGTTAAATGCCATTGAGGCACAAAGGGATAGGAGATTGAAAATATCCTTTGGATTGAATATCATAGAGGGCATGGATGACTGTAAGAGTCACCAGTGATAGTGGAGGTTTTCAATATTTATGTGAATCTGAGGACTTTTTTTTTTATCTTTTTTTTAATTATGTTATGTTAATCACCATACATTACATCATTAGTTTTTAATGCAGTGTTCCATGATTCATTGTTTGCGTATAACACCCAGTGCTCCATGCAGAACGTGCCCTCCTTAATACCCATCACCAGGTTAATCCATCCCCCACCCCCCTCCCCTCTAGGACCCTCAGTTTGTTTTTCAGAGTCCGTAGTCTCTCATGGTTCGTCTCCCCCTCCGATTCCCCCCCTTCATTCTTCCCTGAGCTGTGAATCGTGTAGGACTGTTGGATCACAGACCTGAACCTCTGAAACAAATAATACATTATATGTTATTAAAAAAAAAAAAAGGAAGAAGATAGCAGGAGGGGAAGAATGAATCAGAGGACTTTTTAAAAAAGTCAAATAAATGGCTACAGAATGAAACTACTTTATTGATAGGTGTCCATTTAGTAATAGATCACTGATAAAATAAGTAATAAAGATACTATTACTTCCGTAATGCTTTCAGAGGAGTTATTTAATAGCATATATTTGAAAAGAGGAGTACATATATATTTAAGCAGCATGATTTATTCACACTTTCTAGTGTCCATATGAATCTGTGTTCTGTTTGCCATGACTCTGAGGCACATTGTCCTTGAATCGCAACTTTTAGGTCTACTTTAACTCATTTTAATGGGCCTTTTTTGTTTGTAAATAAGCAGAAATGGTTAAATTTTAAAAAATTAATATATTTACCTCTTTTCCATTCTGACCCAATGTGGAAAAGAAGCTGAATCAAAATATAAATGAATGCTTCCTCCCTCCAAAGTTTTCAAAACCCTATCACCTTTTGTACCATTTTTGGTGTTGTTATTTTCCTGTTATAACTAGTGGATCCTTGTGTCCTTTTCTTCTATCCAAGAGCTATATAATAGCAGCTCTTTCCCTTTTCCTAGGATTCTGTATTCCAGTAAGAATTGCTGGGAATGGGGTGTGTGTGCTACATTCTTCCCATCATAAGAGCTGCTTTTTAATTCCTGGCATCTTTTCACACCAATTATGACTCCTCCATGCAAGGAGGAGAAAAGAGTTAGGCAATTAGTGAGTTAGGGAAAAAAAAATCCTCGCAGGTCCCTCCCACAGGTATCCCCCGGGTTGTCAAGGGACCACCAGGAAGCAGAGGTTCTGCTTTGCTACTCTGTGCTGTTAAAGTTACAGAGACACCTGGGCCTGTGTTTGTCTAGCACTGCCTGCAATTAGGTGTGTAATCTGTCTAACTTGGGGAAGCATTATTAGGAAGTACTGCCCACACTAGACCCATACTTCTCAATATCACCTTTATAAAAGTGGCCTATGTTCAAATCTCTTCTAGCCATCTTTCAGCATGTTCCACCTTTAGGCAGGGAAAGAAATGCCGTCTAAAAATGCCAACGAGTATAAGCTTGAAGTGGAGTCTGAAGTCCTCTCTGAGATGCCAATCTCCTCTTTCCAACTGTGCTTGAGCAAGTCGTTAAAGAAATACCAAATCTTCATTTAACTTTACAAATTTTAGCTTGTTTCAAAAAAAAAAAAATTTTATGGGAGCTTGGGTGGCTTAGTCGGTTAAGCGTCTGCCTTCAGCTCAGGTCATGATCCTAGGGTCCTGGGATCAAGCCCCGCATCAGGCTCCCTGCTCAGCGGGGAGTCTGCTTCTCCCTCTCCCTCTGCCCCTCCCCCTGTTTATGCTCGCTCACTCTCTCTCAAATAAATAAATAAACAAATCTTTAAAAAAAGATCTTATACTCAATATGTATTTTGTTTTGTTTTTTTTCTCTCTATAGTTTTAGAGCAGGTGTTTTTTCTTTGACTACAACATTTCAAATACAATAAAACATACAGAATATAGTGATAACCCAATAATTTAGATTTTAAGTGTTCTTTTAAGTTTTGTGGCTTACTCTTATTTGTAAGCATGATGACTAAAGCTGTACCAAGAGTGACTGAGGTCATTATTAACAGGAATGAATGAGAGCGGGAAGGAGAAGGAGATGTCAATCCCAAGTGCTTGATCCTTATCCACCACACACCACTCCCTTGTCCTTAGATCCCACAAGTCCAGCTCAGCCCAGTGGGTCGGATTTTAAGAAGGGTTTGTCTGCCCAAGGAAAGCATTCTATTGCAATTCCTGTCCTCCGCCGTCTCCATCCAACCTAAATAACATTTTTCAGCTCCAGAAAATGCTACCTCTATCTAATGGTAGAGCAATGTATCGGTAATGTTACCAGTAAAAGTGGCATTAGCCAGACAAAAAGAAAAGTTATAATAGGGCAAAAAGAATAAAAATAATAAGTTATTTTATTAAGGAGCACAAATGATTTCCTCTCACATATAAAAATATGTAATGTGACAGAAAAGAGACATATTATTAAAGAATAATTTAAAAATAATTATAAAGGATTTAAAACGGAAAATTCAAAAAAAATATCAGACTCAATTCTGACAAGTTAATTAGGGAGGTAGTATTGGGAGGCGCAGTTTCTTTCTTCTAAAGCACAAATATTGCAGCATCTGGGTGGTCCAGTCTCCTAAATATCTGACTCTTGGTTTTAGCTCAGGTCATGATCTCAGGCCTGTGAGGCTGGCCCCCCCACTCCCCTGTCAGGCTCCTGACTGAGAGGGGAGTCTGCTTGAGATTCTCTCCCTCTCCCTCTGCCCCTCCCCCTGCATGCTCTTTCTCTCTCTCTCTCTAAAATAAGTAAATCTTTAAAAAATAAAATAAAGTTGGGGCACCTGGGTGGCTCAGTCATGAAGCGTCTGCCTCCGGCTCAGGTCATGATCTCAGGGTCCTGGGATCGAGTCCCTCGTCGGGCTCCCTGCTCAGCGGGAAGCCTGCTTCTCCCTTTCCCACTCCCCCTGCTTGTGTTCCCTCTCTCGCTGTGTCTCTCTCGGTGTCAAATAAATAAATCTTAAAATAAATAAATAAATAAATAAATAAATAAATAAATAAATAAATAAA
>NW_023270415.1:26053451-26061069 GCF_011800145.1 Mirounga leonina | reverse complement strand
AAATAAATAAATAAATAAATAAATAAATAAATAAATAAATAAATAAATATAAAATAAAGTAAAACACAAATGTTTTCAGACTTGGGCGCCTGGGTGGCTCAGTTGGTTAAGCGACTGCCTTCGGCTCAGGTCATGATCCTGGAGTCCCGGGATCGAGTCCCGCATCGGGCTCCCTGCTCAGCGGGGAGTCTGCTTCTCCCTCTGACCCTCCCCCCTCTCATGCTCTCTGTCTCTCATTCTCTCTCTCTCAAATAAATAAATAAAATCTTAAAAAAAAAAATGTTTTCAGACTTTATATTTCAGGAATCTAGACCCCATTTCTTACAATGCTTGACTACCTATACTAAAGTAGATTTTCTTATATATAATATATAATATGTTACATATATATTATATGTAAGTACTTGTTCTTTAGGGAAAGGTATAGCATGGGATTAAAAAATATTAAAAAAACAATTACAGTTACTACGAGGATATTCTTCCCTTTGAATTTGTGTGCAACATATTTCTTAAGTTTCAGTAAATGGATCTATTATGTTTTAGCTTTATAGAAAAGTTAAATAATGATTCATTTGAAATAAAATGGTACAAATGTGTCTATTAAATATCTGATTCACACTGGCCCTAGTTCTAGGTGGGTTATAGAGGTGATTACTATACAGTCTCTGTCCTCAGGAAACTTGTGTTTTATAGGAAGTGGTTAACACACACACACGCACACACACACACAAATAATGGAAAGGAAGAAATAAGAATGTCATTAGTTTTACAAATGGTTGCAAGATTTAGAATAGCAGGATGTGAGTTTTCACTGTGGAAATCGGAAAAGGAATCTCCCAAAGGAGGAAAAACATCTCACAGTGTCAAATTGTACAGACAGATCAAATCAGAGGGGGAGAAAAAATTATCCAAGGGATTTGTAAGGAAGACATTGGGGAACTAAGCTGGATCAAACGCAGTGATGTCTTTGGGAGGGTCAGAGAGAAACTGGATGGAAATAGGCCAAAATGTGAACACATCCATAAAAGATAGAAAAATAAGCCGCAGAGACTGACTAGGGCAAGAGGATGAAAAGTGTGAATGTTAGACAAGGAAAACTAGATTTGCTTGGTAAAGAAAGGGTTGTCACAGGAAGCTTATGCAAAAAATGATTTACACTTTTTACATATGTTTTAAAAAAATTTTCAGCTTTATTGGGATATGACTGGCACAAAACATCATGTAAGTTTAGGTGTATAATGTGATGATTTGATGAATTGAAGCAATTACCACAATACAGTTAGTTAGCACATCCTTCATCTTACATGATTACCATTGTATTGTGTTGTTCTTATTGTGGGCATATTTAATATTTACACTCTGTAATTTTCATGTATACAGTATGTTATTGCTAACTATAGTCACTATCCGGTGCATTACATCTTGTTCCAGTTTCTTGTGTACTCTTAGATTGTTTATTTAAAATCTTTTTTTCTTAATGCATGCATTTATCAGTATGAACTTCCCTCTTTGAACTGCTTGTGCTACATCCCGTAAGTTTTGGTATGTTGTGTTTCCATTTTTGTTTGTTTCAAGATATGCTTTGATTTCCCTTTTGATTTAATCTTTGACCTATTGGTTATTTCGGAGTGTGTTGCTTAATTTCCACATATTTGTGAATTTTCCAATTTTCCTCCTGTTAATTTCTAGTTTCATATCATTGTGGTCAGAAAAGAGACTTGGTATGATTTCAATCTTCTTAAATTTGCTAAGACATTTTTTTCGACCTATCATATGATCCATTCTGGAGAATGTTCTGTGTGTACTTCAGAAGAATGTGTATTCCACTGTTTTTGGATGGAATGTTCTGTATATGTCTGTTAGATCCATTTGGTCTAAGATTTATTTAAAGTCCAATGTTTCCTTATCAATTCTCTGTTTGGATGATGTTTCCATTGTTGAAGGTGTATCAAAGTCCCTATTATCAAATTTCGCTTGTTTGTTGCTGGTATAGAGGAAAGTGATTGACTTTTGTGTATCAACCCTGTATCTTGCTACTTGGCTATATTCACCTATTAGTTCTAAGAGTTATGTGTTAATTCTTTCAGATGTTCTATATAGACAGTAGTGTCATCTGTAAACAGTTTTATTTTTTTCTTTCCACTCTGTATACCTTTTATTTCCTTTTCTTGTCTTAACACTTTAGCTAAGACTTTCAGTGTGATGTTGAAAAGGAGTCGTGAGAGGGGACATCCTCTCCTTGTTGATCTTAGTGGTAAACCTAGTTTCTTACTTTTAAGTATGACATTCACTGTAGGCTTTTTTATAGGCTTTATCAAGTTTAAGAAGTTACCCTCTAGTCCTAATTTACTGAGAGTTTCTATTATAAATGAGTATCAGATTTTGCCAAATAATTTCTGCATCTAATGATATGATCACGTTACTATTATTATGTTTTAGCTGGTTGATGTGATAAGTTACATTAATTGATTTTCAAATGTTCAACCAGGCTTGCACACCTGGATTAAGTCCTACTTGGTTGTGGTATATAATTCTTCTGCATTGTTGAACTTGATTTTCTAATATTTTGCTAAGAATTTCTGCATCTATGTTCATGAGAGATATTGATCTATTGTTTTTTTGTAAATTTGGTTTTGGTATTAGGGTAATGCTGACAGAATGAGTTAGGGTCTTCCCTCTGCTTTTATCCTCTGAAAGTAATTGTAGAGAATTGGTTTTTTTTTTCCTTAAATTTTTGATGGAACTTACCAGTGAATCCATCTGGGCCTGATGATTTCTGTTTTAGAAGCTTATTAATTATTGATTCAATTTTTTAATAGATAAGGCTCACTGAGACAATTTCCTCTTGTTTGAGTTTTGGCAAATTGTGTTTTTCAAGGAATTGGTCCATCTAGCTTATTAAATTTGTGGGCCTAGAGGTTTTTTTTTTTAATATTCCTTTATTATCCTTTTAATGTTTATGTGATCTGGAGTGATGTCTCCCCCTTCATTTCTGATGTTAGTAATTTTTTGCTGTCTTTTTTTCTTAGTTGGCCTGGTTAGAGGCTTATTGATTTTATGGATGTTCAAACAACCAGCTTTTTGTTTCATTACTTTCATTACTTTTCTCTATTGATATCTTGTTTTCAATTTCATTGATCTCTACTCTCATTCTTATTATTTATTTTTTTTCTGCTCACTTTTTATTTAGTTTGCTCTTTTTCTAATTTTCTAAGGTGAAAACTTATTGATTTTAGATTTTTTTTTAAGATTTTATTATTTGAGAGAGAGCAGGGGGAGGCGGAGGGGGGATAAGCAGATTCTCTGCTGAGCAGGGAGCCCAATGTGCGGCTTGATCTCAGGGCCCTGAGATCATGACCTGAGCTGAAGGCAGATGTTTAACCAACTGAGCCACCCAAGTGCCCCATAGATTTTTTTTTTTTTTAAGAGAGAGAGAATGAATGGGAAAGGGTGGCAGAGGGAGAGGGAGAGAGAGAATCATAAGCAGGCTGCATGACCAGCATGGAACCCAACATGGGGCTCAATCTCACAACCCTGAGATCATGACCTGAGTCAAATTCAAGAGTTGGAAGCTTAACTGACTGAGACATTCAGGCACCCCTGGATCTTTCTTATTTTCTCTTATATGAACTTAATGCTATAAGCTTCCCTCTAAGCCCTGCTTTCACTGTATCTCAAAATTTTGATAATTTTTTTTTCATTTTATTCAAAATATTTTTAATATATCTTGAGATTTCCTCTTTGGCCCATTTGTTTTTTAGAAATGTGTTAATTTCCTTACATTTCAAGATTTTTCAATTATCTTTCTGTTATTGATTTTTAGTTTTTTTTCATTATGGTCAGAGAGCAGACATTGTATAATCTCTGTTCATTTAAATCTGTTAAGGTGTGTTTTATGGCCCAGTATGTGATTTATTTTGGTAAATGTTTCATGTGAGCTTGAGAAGAATGTGTATTCTGCTACAGTTGGATGTAGTTTATAGATGTCAATTACATCAGTTTGATTGATAGTGTTGTTGAATTGAACTTTACTGAAATGTACTGACTACTGGGCCTGTCCATTTCTGAAAGAAGGGTGTTAAAGTTTCAAGAATGAAAATGGATCTATATATTTCTCTTGCAGCTCTGTTACACATAGTTTGACTCTCTGTTGTTAGGATATTGATTTTTTTTTAAATAAATTATCTGTCTTCCCTGCAAACTGCACAGTCCTGAGGGTATTTTCTTATTATTATATGTTCAGGGCCTAGAATTGTACATTGTACAAAGTATATACTCAATAAACAGTTTTCAAATGAATTAATAAAAATGTTTTCTATCTAGTGATTATACTTTCAGAAATGAATTGCCATGGAAAATAAAAAAGAAAATTTGCAAAACTGGCACTTGCATATTATCTTCATTGAGTATTGATTACATTTTGGAGTTGACTTGTAATTTAGGCTTCCTTTAGGTGGGAAATAAGAGCTAACATCCAAATATTAGTACTTAAAATTGAGTGCTTACTGTTTTTCTGGTTAGACTAATTGTTTTATTTCCATTGTCATCTTATTCTTTCAACGGTCATGTAAAATATGGAATATTGTCACCCTTATTTAATAGATGAGTAACAGAGGCTTAAAAAGGTTCAACAATTTTTCCAAGGTTAACAGCTATTAAGCAAAGATCTTGAGTATTGAGCCAGATGTTTGATTCCCAAAACACTGCTCTGGACAGCTAAAACAAGGGTATCAGAAATTAGACCTGTTCTAGTAACTCCATGTTTGCTTTTAGGAGATTGGTCAATATATATGAGTAACTCAGTTAATAAGCAAAAAAAAATTTCCTCATTCTTGGGGAGCTATGGCCTCCTTAACAATGAAAAAATTGCTAGGATAAATCCTTTTGTGACGGAAGAATAGTTCTCTGATTTAGCTGTTCCATAAGTTTGGATTTCTAGTACATTGGGTAATCTTAAAGTGGAACTCTTGGGCACTTGAGTCAGAATTACCTGGATTATCTAGGCAAAATGTGTTTTGAGCTCTTAGGGACTTAATTACTGGAGCAATTGTACAACTCTCCACTTCAGTTTGGCCCTTTAGATACAGCAACCAAGTAATTGAGGTGGTTTTGTAAAATTGCAGTTTCTCAGTGTTACTCTTACTTCCTTTAAATTGAAGCCCCACTATTGCCATCCTTTATTTTCTTACATGATGATGTTGATAAGGGTTATGGCTAGTATGTCTAAGTGTGGCTTTAAACACCAATGAACACCTAATAGTTTTTTCATCTCTATAAACACAGAAGAGAAACAATTTATTAATGAAATCAAAGTTAATAAAAAATACTTTATTACAGTAGAGAAGTCTACTGCAAAAAAATATCAAGGAATACTAAGACACATATTTGCAGAATGTCTAATCATGAGATAAAATACTCAATCATTTTTTAGAAGCGGTGAAATATCCAGTGACATGTGTATATATGTACAATTGTACGTTTAAATATATGTTATTCTTAAAGTTTTTCTGCAGAGACTTTATAGTGGCCATTAAAACAGAGTAGCAGAACAAAATGAATCAGGACAAGAATTTTAAATATACTGGATATGTAAGTAATCAAGAAAAAGTTTAAAAAAAATGGAAATGACCCAACAACAAAAAGTTAGAGCGTGGGTAAAATTGTCAATATGTTTGGCCCTTTTTTGCTTTTAATCATGACTTGTGCAGTTCTCCTCAAGCTACTTCTTTGATATCATATAGATTTTCAGAAGCCAGTGAAAGCAGTACTTGGTTTGTGTCACGTACTGTGACTAAATTTGAAAGAAATTATTCTCAGTCTAAGAAAGAGACCTTAGCTGTAGTGACTGGAGTAATGAAATTGCCCAAATAAATTCTTGGAAGAGAAATTACCTTGACAACTGCCCATAAGCTCTTATTTGAAATCTTAAAATCCTAGATTGGGTAGCATCTGGAGCAGCTGCTAAAGTGCTGCCATGAACTTTAACACCGTCATATATTCAATATAAATATTTTCTGGAATACTCTAATGCAGATGTCTTTCCAAGGCTATCCTGAGAAATGTTATCACCGAGTCTAATCTGAAACATTTTAAAACCTCCTCTCTTTTAAAAACTACAAATAAAAGGATAGAGTATATTACCAAGGAAATAAGATTTAAAAACAATTCTTATTTATAAATGTGATTAGAACTCTGTTCTGATTATAGTGTGAAAAAGCACTTAATCATTTACAAAATATAACTGTGATTATTTATTGATCATTTTTAAGATTACTAACTACCAACTTTGTACTAATTGCTGTGTTTAATCTTCCATGAGATTATAAGCGAATCATTTAAAGACGATTTACCATGCATACCTTAAAATCTAATTTCTCTTTTCTCTTTATTTTGTGTTATTAAGTGTATAAATATGTGCTCTGGTCAGAAGTCATAGGTTGAGTTTCTGGTATCATTGTTTGACTTGGACAACTCAGCACCATTCAGAGTTTCCTCATTCATAAAGTATGAATAAATGGAAATTGTGTTTGATGAATAGATTTAATTGGAAAATATATAAATTATTTTTATTTTTTTGTTACATTGGGAACTTATAATTATCCATAAATTAATTTTTCTATCACACTAGGAGCTAGCACGGTATTATATTACCCAAAGATGGTTATTTTTTTTAATTTGTCTTCATGAATGATAAATGAAAGCCTGAAAAACCTCACCAATATTATCAGTTCGTGTAAGAATTATTGTTATATATTTATCTGAAAAAGAAGAGGAAAGAAAATTCAATTTCATTATGAGTACACAATAGAATGGTCAAAGGGTCAATGATAGAGGAAAATACTCTGCCACGGTTTCCTAACTTGAAACATATGAAACATACGGTGACCAGTTCTGATTCTCAGCCTGACTAGTTTGCCAGTCACTTTTTATTTAAAAAATATTCACTGATGCTAAGGTCAAAATTATGGCTGCATATTTGCCCTCAGAGTAATTTGGTTTCTGAGTAGGAAATGTAGGGGTTTAAAATCTCAAAGACCTGAAGACAAAGTCAAAGTCAAACTGAAGGGGTTTCAGTTTGTTTGAAACATCAGTAAGGTTTCATGTTGCTAAAAATAGACTTTATGTTTCAGAGTAAGCAACCACCTCATCACTATACAAGAAAAGATTTCTATACGGACTTCTGGTTTGTCTGCAAATATAAGCTGCAATCCTGATCTTGTTTGTGTATCTCCCAGCTCATCCAGTTCTCTACAGAGTTATGAACTTGACCCATGGTCATTACTTGAAGCAAAATGGTTTGAATGAAAGTGCATGTGTCCACTTCACAACTAAGTACATCTTCTCCCTTCCGTTTATCTTCTTTTAACTCCTCTCCAATATTTCCTCCAGTGGTTGTGGTTCGGAATTCTGATGAGTTAATCTATGGCATACTTGTTGAAATAAAAATCAGCATACCTCACTAAAAATTCTTTAAATATCAGAAAACCAATTTCATGACATTTTAAAAGAGAGATAATGTTTAAAATGAACAAGAATCATTGGAAATTGGACTACATGAGTGATGGAAAAATAAATCTATTGTTTCTCCTCCTGTTTAATTGTTACCCATAAAGATAAG